>NC_041342.1:32400649-32450649 GCF_004354835.1 Perca flavescens
ATTTTTACGCTTGTAGAGCAGATCTCCGGACCATACGCACCACTACGCACTGCTCTCGTGTCCGGTGTCGCCAGTTTCATTGATTATAGTGGAAGCGTAGCCTGTTTCAGTGAAAACAGCTTTATCTCGCGCATCCTTTAATTTAGTTGGAATATATAGCATCATTTTATAATTCTGTCATTTATTATGTACTCTAGCTTTTCCAATGTTTTAGACACAGATATGGTGATCGTAATGGTCCAAAATTGCATTTTTTTTTTATTGACAAACTTATTTAATAATTTCCTTAAAGGTGCCCTGCCACACGTATTTCATTACTTCGTGGTAATGTCTGAAGTTCTACCATGGACTGTAACATTTTTTGTGGAAATAGCGCGGTATAGAAAGCCTACAGGAAGACTCAGCTCGATTTCTGCCAGTTCTCATTAATATTCAACAAGCTAAGCTGTTTGAATCTGATTGGCTAACAGCTAGCCAATGAGAGCCTGGCTGTCATAATCCTTTACCCAGTGCAACTGGGCGAGCTCATGAATAGTAATGAGCTCAGGCAATATGATGTCAGACTGACCAGCTTTTGTAATTGGCCTGATTTCTCTGCTTATTTCTGTTCAGTGGCTAGAGCTGACAGAGGAGGTAGCAGTTCATTTTCACATTCACCACATAACACAAACACATATGGACCTAACATATTTCAATAAATGCAAGTAAAAACGGTTTTGTATGGCAGGGCACCTTTAAATGAGGACCCCTAAACCCCCTTGCAAAATAAGTGCACCTAAGTCTTTTACAAGCCTAGGGTGCACTTAGGTTATATGATGAAATCGACGTGAAGACATTGTTGGTAGTGACTTTTATGTGTGTGTGAGTTGACAATATGTTAAGCTGGATGAAAAAGTTTTTCAAGCTTTCAAACTGTCATTTATCTTGTGTGTGTCAGAGACAAACGAAGTCAGTGGGTGTTCATCAGATTTCCCTGGGCTGAGTAGAAATGCCATGTGTGGGTAAGTGTATTACGTGAGTTTTACTGAGATTGAGGTCCGGGGAAAACGTGACTGACAGACAGACAGACAGACAGATGTTTGGAGAGCGGGAAAATGAGTCAGGCTTCTTCATTTTATTTCCAGGAACGGCAGATTAGCTGCAGGAGAACAGACGGTGATCCGTTTTCTACTAAATATTGATTAATTTGACCTGCAGCAATGAATCAGAGGCTCGTCTTGGGTCGCTTTGCTCAGTTAGCTTCTAATGTAATGGTCTGGTAAACAAAGCTATTGGTTAAAACCAGCCAGAGAGATAGTGTCTGAGTTTATCAAAGCTTTCTGGTCAACATTTTATGTTTTCTGGATCGATAGGTGGAGAATAAGGATTAGGTGAACACACCGGACGCTACTGCTTTTTCCTCTCCGGTCTCTTTAGCTTGGGTGCAATTCACTGATGTCGTATTAAAAGAGTTCAGCTTCAAATCACAGAAGATTGCTTTGCTGCCGTTAAAAGAAAAAAAACAAGAATTAACAAAGGGATACAGGGAAAGGTTGCAGTCCATAGCAAAGTACATGTAGACTTATGCATCTTTCAGGCTGTTCTCATGAACCATTCGTACATATACTGCGTATTAAAAGTAATGCACTGTAAGAGCATAGTAAAGGTAGACAGGGTAACCCCAGCCCGATCTGCCAGGGGTTTGATTTCTCCCTGCAGCTCGGGCTGGAAACCTGTACGTTTATCTATCCTGCTTCCGTTACAAATCTGCGCGGACCAATCACAAACTGGCTTATCCACCTGCCGCGCTATTGGCAGGTTTAACACAATGACGATAGAGAAGCTACGGCAAGCGGCCACCGAAGCGCAGCAACTTGTTGATGCCGCTGTCACTGCTGCGTCACCCGGATCGTTGGTCCGATTGGTTGAAGGACTATCCAATCACGTACAGAGTCATTTGAACGATGCCCGGTGATCACGCTTCACGTGCAGTAGAAAATACAGAGTAGACTCCCCAGACTAATGTTCAATTTTAAAAGACTAAGCTTGGTCTGGTTCCTAAACACAGGGCTTTTTAAACTGTGAAGCAAAGTTTATGTCCGGAAACGCATGTTCATGTCCCGGAAGAAGTTAAGGAAAAGACCCTTAATCTTTCAGATTTGGGTCTGGATTTCTAGGCAAGAGGAGAAGTGAAACGTCTCTGAACTAAAGTGTGATTGTCCAGTCTTCTCAGAGCCTACAGAAAAAGTATAAATATATCATCTACAGTATATAAATATTAATGTGGGAATATGCAGTAAATAACACAATGAAGCAGCTCGCGGAGTTCATCTGAGGGGTGTGAGGTGATTCTACAGTCACTGACTGGTTCATTAACGGAGAGTTCACGGCAGCCGCTGTCACTCATACTCCCGGTCTCTCTCTCTCTCTCTCTAAGTCCACCTGACAGGACTGGAAATCACTGCGCTCTGACCTTGACCGGTCAGGGCGGTGAAGCCTCGAGGCACACTCATTAATCCTGGAACAAAGTGGACAAACTGTCCCAGAAGAGACGGATGACGCAGATGGACAGGGAGCAGCAGGATATTTAACAGAGCCAGAGGTAAAGAGGTCATCATAAAACTCTGAGATGATTAAAAAATAAATAAAACTGATTAATTGAAGCACTTCGTCAAACCCTTATTGACTACTCATTTTTATATTTATAGAAACATTAAAGGTGCCGTAGGTAGGATTGGGGAGATCTAGGAGTTAGCCAAAAAATTTGAACATCGACAACTTCTCAGTCCCTCCCCTCTTTCCGCTAAAGGCCAAAACGGTCTCCTAAGCCCCTCCCCCCACAAGGGAGAATGAATGCGTGTGCATGAGCACTGATTGACACGCAGTTAGACACCCTCCCTGGCCCTGATTGGTGCATCTGAACAGGGAGCGATTTTTGCAAATCACACTACAGGTTGTAGGTGGTGCCAGAGGAGCCAGATTTTTTATTTTTATTTTTACCTGCTTCATGTAGTTCTACTGGAACATAGAGTCAGTTTCAGCAAATATGACAGAAAGTTAGTTTTATAAGTCTTACCTACTGCATCTTTAATGTCAGTGCAGAGATAACCGAGAAAACAAGCCAACAAGTCCTCCAAACCAGTGGTTCTCAAGCTTTTTTCAATAATGTTCCCCCTTTGAACAGTTTTTTAAGCCATGTACTCCCTAACCAGCGCGAATAATATTTGGTAGAAAAAAAAGTCTCTATAAAGAGGAACAATACAGCAATGTCAGTGATAGATTTACTAAACAACAGCCTTGGACCTGGAAAACATTGAAATGCTGATCAAGAAAGACAAAAAAAAAAAACAATACACATATACAGGCAGGCGCCATCTTGGGAAAACATTCATGACCAGTGGAACGATGACTGTTTTCCCAAGATGGCGCCTGCCTGTATACGTGAACGGTACAGTCTTTCTAAACTATGTTTTTAATAAACTGTCAGTACACTTACAAAGTTCTCAATGCTTCGGTTTACATGTAGGGACCCTCATTATGCTACCGTGAAGTGTGGTGCTATTTTGAGCCTTGTTAGTGGTGTAGAAATAGAGATTTATTTTGACTTTACCCTCTGCTCCGACGACTAGCTTTATAAGCTAATTAGCGGTTTGTGCTAAAACTGGTCACATTCGATTAGCATGAAAACATATCCCAGAGAACGGTCAACTCGGTACCCATGTGTTATCAACCCATAGGTTCATTTTGTGCCGGATTTGTCCTTTAAGTTTAGAAAAATAAACTTGCTTTGGGTAAAAATAATCTGTTGGGTAACTTCACTTCCGGTTACGCACATGATGCCAAATGTGATGTAACTCCGTTAGTCCCTTAAAGTGAAAGAAAACTCTCCGTTTGCTTTTATTTTCCAACAAGACACAAAACCTAGTCTCCTGGGTGAAAGTCCTGTGTTTGTTTGATACCCCTACCACCCCAACCTGCCTCCTTCTGAGGACATTTGGTGCTCTTTTACTTCGTCATCTTACTTCCTGCTTTGCTCCTGTCAGAACTACTCTGGCCACTAGAGGGCACCGCCACTTTAAACGATAATAAGAGTCGTAATTGCTGATTGAATAAACAACCTAGGGGAGCGTTTTTTTGGGGGGGGGATGACGGTCTTCAACAGGCGCATTCTTAAAATCTAACTACAATAAATGAAGCTTGACATCTTCGGTTGTTAAACGTGTAGGACTATGACGTTACAGCTCTAACATCTTCAATGACCCACACACTGTCCATGACCTCTGCAGCAGTGGTCACTCACCACATTAATGCTAAAGCCAGACGCTGTGCACATCAAGTCTGGGAACTGCGACACTATTTATTTGTTATGTGCTGCAGGGAAGGGTGGACCCAAATGCAGGAGATCAGGCAGGAAAAAGTTTGAGCTTGAGGATTTATTAAACCATCAAAAGGAGTCCAAAAATCCAGGCCGGCAAAAACAACACAAGGAGTCAAAAAGAAGCAGGTAAAAACAAATGTCCAAAATGATGCAAAAACACGAGGAAAAGGGTGAAAAAACGTAAAGAAAAAACAACAGACTGCTGGGAAGATACTGAATGCATGCACAAGAGTGAAACACACTGACCAGGCACAAACACAAAATGATCTGACACAGGACAAGGGGAAGACAAAGACCCTGTTTACACGTAAATGGTTATTTTTACAACCGGAGACATTTCGTTTGTGCCCTTCGTTTACACGCAAACGGAGAATTCTCCTCTGAAAACGAGTCTTTCCAAAACCTCCGGCCAGAGTCGAGATTTTTGAAATCTTCGTTTGCACGTAAACTGAGACAAATGGAGGTTTAGGCAGCCGAGAGAGAGAAAGAGGAAGTGATTCGTTGCTGTTGTTGCTATTTTCTGGATTCTGATTGGCTAACGTGGGCTTGAGCTTCTCATTACACCGCCACCTACAGGTCTGGTGTGCTCTTAGCTGCATTGACGGCATATATACACGGGTACGTGTAAACGAACACTTTTCTGAAAACTGACAGCTGTGCACGATGCTATTTTTGAAAACGGAGAGGTTGAAATGTCCGTTTATGAAAATAGCCGGCCACGTGTAAACGTAGCAAAAGACTAAATACACAGGGTAACGAGGTAACAAGAGGCAGGTGGCACAAGGGCTGGGAAACAGGTGAGAAACATCAGGCAATCACAAGTGCGGGAAAACACAGGAAGTAAAACTAGATAAGACAGCACAGAAAACCAGACTATCACAATAAAACAGGAAATGGAGCAATAATACAAAACAGACCACCACAAACACAAAACACAGAACAAAATGCCAAACCCACAACATTATTACTGTCTAAAAGCTGTCAGCTTTTTGTGGTGCCATGTAATGTGTGTTGTTGGGTTTACAATCGCTCTGCAGTGTTTCCTCTATGATGATTTTGTAGTGGCGGCCCGTCATGGCAAAATTTCTGCCGCCACGGTATCAGAAATAAGACAAACGCACAATGTAGTCGCGGTTGCCTTTTAAATGATCCTGCCGACATAATGCATTACATTGCAATTTAACAACAACAATTTAAGTGTGGATGTTGTTCGGACAGACCTGCCCCACTGCTAAAAAAAATCCTAAAGGAAACACTATGCTCGGTCTAACAGTTTGTGTTAGTTTCGTTCATGTTTCAACAGGACACAAACCAGCTCCATCCTTAAATGGCTTTCCCAGTTTGCTGTGGAAGAACCTGACTGGTCTGCAGAGAGCCCTGACCTCAACGCCATCCAACATTGTTGGGATAAACTGGAGAACTGACTACGATATGTATAAAATTCAACATCTAAAAAGTATAAATACTGTCCAACCACGAACCAGCTGGAGAAAGTTCATGAATGACCTATTCTTCCCAAAGAGCAAGATGGGTTAAATGAAAAATGATGGGGATTTCGGGTCTTTTTGGGTAATCTTACTCTTCAACAAAAAGGTCTATCTCTGTAGGAATCCTTTCCATATTGTTGTCAGACACATATATAATAATCTGAGCCTTTCAGGGGCAAAAACAGCACTTTTAGTGGACGGAAATTTATTGTAAACATTTGCCCTATATGATTACCTTGTTGCCCAGTTCGCGGCTGCCGTTCTCGCTCAATACTGGATCAACTTCAAAGATCAGTCACTTAGACACCAAAAAAATACTGAAATTACCCTTTAAACTTAAAGAGAAGCTATTTCAGCTTGAACACAACCAATTCACACATTGAAAATGTGCTTTCAAATCCAGAGCTGTGCCAGTAAATTGCTCCAGTGCCCCTGTAATTTTATCTCCTGTCTACACCGGATGTAGTTTTGCATTCACTCACACGTATAACCCCAAAGCTCTTATTGCATTTATTTTTCCAACATGGAAAAGAGCACAGACATCACATTAGTCACTCAGACTGCAATGCAAAGGGGTCCATTTATTTGGAGGTTGGGGTGGATGTTTGCCTCCTAAAACACAGGACTTTCAATCTGGGGGAGCTGAGTTCATGTCCTGAAGAAGTTAAGGAGAAAACACAAGACTTTCACCCAGGAAACAGGTGTTCATGTCCTGAAGAAGTTAAGGAGAAAACACAAGACTTTCACCCAGGAAACAGGTGTTCATGTCCTGAAGAAGTTAAGGAGAAAACACAAGACTTTCACCCAGGAAACAGGTGTTCATGTCCTGAAGAAGTTAAGGAGAAAACACAAGACTTTCACCAAGGAAACAGGTGTTCGTGTCCCTGAGTACTACTTCAGGAGACTGGTGTTTAAACTAGTCATTTTGGACCCCAGTTATAAATAAATTATCCTTTAAATATAATAAATTGATGGACTCATTGAGATGACATCATCGCTTCACGTAAACACACACGGCACTTTCCTAAAGCCACGTGGCGTGTTATCGCGAGGCTACGTGTTATCACGAGGCTATGGGTTTTTGCGAGGCTATGGTTGGGTTTAGGAAACGTCACACGTGGGTTGGGTTTAGGAAAAGAAGAACCGGTTGGGTTTAGGAGAAGAAGAACCGGTTGCGTTTAGGAAAAGAAAAACTGGTTGGGTTTAGGAGAAGAAGAACTAGGAAAAGAAGAACGAGGTTGGGTTTAGGAGAAGAAGAACCGGTTGGGTTTAGGAGAAGAACTGGTTGGGTTTAGGAGAAGAAGAACTAGGAAAAGAAGAACGAGGTTGGGTTTAGGAGAAGAAGAACCGGTTGGGTTTAGGAGAAGAACTGGTTGGGTTTAGGAGAAGAAGAACTAGGAAAAGAAGAACGAGGTTGGGTTTAGGAGAAGAAGAACCGGTTGGGTTTAGGAGAAGAACTGGTTGGGTTTAGGAGAAGAAGAACTAGGAAAAGAAGAACGAGGTTGGGTTTAGGAGAAGAAGAACCGGTTGGGTTTAGGAGAAGAACTGGTTGGGTTTAGGAAAAGAACAAACGTGGAAAGGAAACGTGACACACGAGACCCGATCCCGGGTCTCCTGGGTGAAAGTCCTGTGTCTGCTCCATCCTCCCCCCTGACCAACCTCCCTACACAGATTTTCGCCCTTTCATACAACTCGCTACGGGGTCAATTCACACGCAATCGCAAGATAATGTAAGTCAACGGAGGCCAAACGGCGTTGATAAACACGCTAAAAAGAGAGTGTGCGTCTTGATAACACGCCAATAATGGCATACGAATTGGCGTGACATACATACGCCACTTCATGAGATCAGTCTGGACTCATTGAAAAAGACGCATTCATTATCTTCAAGTTGCACGTGTGTGTGTGTGTGTGTGTGTGTGTGTTTTCCTGACATCCTTATCTTGCGGCGTAATCAAACGCAGCACATTAAGGTGCTGTATCATCTCCCTCCCCCCCTTCATTCCACTAAACCTCGGAAGACATGTATTGTGCGTCTCCATGGCAACAGCTGCTCGATCCACTCTCGCTGGAGTATCCTCAAAAGTCTCCAAATCACCATGGCGACTGCTGCTCGTTTCCCTGCCTCCCGCCCTCCCGCCCTCCCTCCCTCCCCCCCCCCTCTCTCCCGTCAGCCCCTGTCAGGGATCACCAGTTCACACCTCGTCTGTGAGTGTTTCCATGGCAGCCGCGCTGCGGGGTGAGCAGGTCTATGGTATGCGGGCTGGTTGTCAAGAGAAGACAGAAACCTCGCTGACTACAGTCAGCTTTTCATCACTGATCCCCAGGAAACAGACAGGTAGGAAATAAAAATGATACAATTAGTGAGGTTTGTAATGTATAATTGCCAAACCCACCAGACTCCATTTAAAAAAACAGTGATTTTATCATCATAAAACACACTTCATTCGAAGTCGACAGAAACAAAATTAAACTATCAAAAGCTGCCTTGGTTCGACTTTCCACTGTTCCAACAATCAGCACTCTGGTTTGGTTGAAATTAACCCTTAATTCACCAATTTACATGTGGAGAAATGCTGGCTCTATATACGCTAAAAGTCCTGATTATTTACATGGAGTCTGGTGGAGATATGCTGGCTCTATATACGCTAAAAGTCCTGATTATTTACATGGAGTCTGGTGGAGATATGCTGGCTCTATACACGCTAAAAGTCCTGATTATTTACATGGAGTTTGGTGGAGATATGCTGGCTCTATACACGCTAAAAGTCCTGATTATTTACATGGAGTCTGGTGGAGTTTGGTGATGGTGATTACTGTTAATGTTTAAACAAAAAGGATCTTACTCTTTAACTAAAAGGTCTATCTCTGTAGGGATCCTTTTCCTAATGTTAGTGAGTTTTGTGATATTCCTGACCAAAGGGATAGTGTAAAGAAGAATATATAATCTCAAAAGTATAAATACATAGATGGGATATAAGCAAACCGAAACAGAATCTGCTGATTTGGTTTCACAGTTTATAGCAGTAATTCAGAATGATAATCTGCAGAATGTAGTGGGCAGTTCGACTCAGGGTGAAGATGTTTTAACATTATGCGTTTTATTTTAATTTGTTTAAAATCCACGGAAGATTCTGCGGAAAATTCTGCGTCTTCAGATTAGGTGTAGCCCTGATAATGACAAGTTAAATTAGGACAATCGGGTATATATAAACAGTAAGACAAGTGTGATAAATCATGCCACAACTTCAAATCATCTCCTGAACTGATACCCTGATGGAAGAAGATGGCGGCGTGCAGAGAATGGCGTGCCCTGAGGCCAGCGGCAGCCAACAGATGGAGGGCGTGATTGACAGGTTTTGAACCTCTCACACTGTTGGCAGTCGTTTGTCTCTATCAGGTTGCAACCACAAGCTTCATCTAATCCTCGATCCTCAGAAGCTGCTACAGTCTATAATGCCACACATCAAGGGGAAATACTCCCCTCTGATTGGCTGGCTGGGGGAAACGGCAACGCATAACTACATCTTGTGTGGAGTCAAACCATTGATGTTCCGACTCCTATACAGGCTTCGCTTTCACTTCAACTCCTTTCAATGTTTCAGTTTGAACTGCCTCTCTGACTCATTTTAGCAACAAATATAAACTATTTCAGTGCTAAATTTCATCTGCAAAGATATATGCGTTTTAGATGTGGAGTCAAACCATTGCTGTTCCGGCTTCTCGTCAAAAATTACATCTCAACTGCCACTTCAACTCCAAAAACTGGCCAGTACAACCCACCCAAAAAACCTTTTATAATTTCCTTTACATAAATAAAGACATTTGCACCATAAATTGTTGCAAAAAATGCAGAAAATTAAGTGTTTGACACTTAAAATTTTAATTTAATTCAAAAGTGGAGATCACAACCCCCCCACCAATGTTGAACCCCTTGATTTCGGGTAGAAAACTCCTGCGTCCCGTACATACAATGTAACGGCGCTGCGCAAACGGGGACAATGAAACAACTGGGTATACTCACATCTCCTTGATCTAAAATGCATGTTTGATGCCTTCATATGTCAAGACTTTGACTAACATTAGCTCGGAGAGATAATTTACGTGTTGGTGCCGCACACTGAAGAAGAAGAAGATTTTTATTTATTTATATTAGGACAATTAATCAACATTTCTGTAAATGTGCCAGTGTTAGCCAGTCGGCTAATTTTCAACTGTAGTTCTAGTTGCATGCATGTCTTTATGGTGGGAAGAAACCGGAGCACCCAGAGTAAACCCACGCAAGCACGGGGAGAACATGCAAACTCCACACAGAAAGGCCTGGGAGAACCTGGGCTTGAACCCAGAACCTTCTTGCTGTGAGGCAGAAGTGCTAACCACTGAGCCACCGTGCTGCCTTGAACATGACATCACCCAAACTAGCAGTCAGCCTGACCGGTGGTGGTGTTTTAAGCCCCCAACGTCCACTTCAAGGCACCTAAAAAGGGCCGCAGGGCGGAGTCAAACCTGCGGCCACTGCGTTGAGGAGTAAACCTCTGTATATGGGCGCACCGCTGTACCAGGTGAGCCACCCGGGCGCCTGACATTTAAACAGCAAAATGTTTCTACTTCAATTTCTTAAGCACAAATAATATATATTTCTAATTTGCTATATGTAGAGCTGCACGATATTAGGACAATATCTAATTGCGATTATTTTGACTGATATTGCGATTGCGATATGATTCACGATATTGGAGGGAATGATCAATTTTGTATCATTGTCTTTTTCATTGAAAAATATATTTAAAAAAATGATTGAAGTGGGATTTTTTGCAAGGAGCTGTACCAAACAAAGATTTTTCTTTAGTCTGTAGGACAAGATCTGTAGGCCCAGGACGTCTCTGCAGCACCACGATACTTTATTTCAGAACGGTTAGACACATATTTTGCCTTTAACAAATATTGCGTCCCCCCTGCGAGTTGGATATTGCACTAGTCCATATTGCGATTTTGATAAAATTGCGATTAATTGTGCAGCCCTAGTTATCAGGCAAATAACATATACTAGTTTGCTATATGATAGTGATACTGATTGTCTACTGTTTTCTTTCCCTTTCCTTTATATTCCTTAGGTTGTCCAGTGTGTTGCATATTGTCTACTTTTCTGGCCTTGCACACTGACCTTTCTCTGTGCTTTAAATGCAGCTGTATTTGGCTGCCAACCGGTTCAAATGTCAGGATAACTCCTGAAGGTTTATTGTTGCTGCTGTATGAAGCCCTGGACCTGAGAAGAGAGAGAGATGTACACGGTTCATATCGGCAGCTGTGTCAGAAGCAGTCTGGCTTTTCTTCCGTTTCAGGCTGTCGGCATATTGAATTAATTTCGAGGGAAAATGAGGCGAGAGGTGCTGAAGATCTCCCCCAGCGCTGCCTGCAGCGGTTTCCAATTTCCATCAGAAATATTCAGAGAACTCTTTTTTAGTCCTCTTTAAAAGAAAGACCGGAAACTGTAACCACCACTGTACTAGAGCACACAGCATGGTATATATTTCTCCGTGATGCTTTGTCCGCAGTTAGCATCCTGACGCTGCGACCAGCAGGGTTCTGTTTTCCTGCATCGATGGAGCGCTCCCTGCGGAGAAATCACAGCCCCGAGGTCATCCTGGCATACGACCCGTTCCCTCGGCTGTGAAGGAGCAAAAATGCTCCTAGAACAGATTCTCACTGAAGGCATCAAAACTATGAATGAACACATATGGAATTATGTACTTAACAAAAAAGTGTGAAATAACTGAAAACATGTCTTATATTTTAGATTCTTCAAAGTAGCCACCCTTTGCTTTTTTTGATAACTCTGCAAACCCTTGGTGTTCTCTCAATGAGCTTCATGAGGTAGTCACCTGAAATGGTTTTACCTTCACAGGTGTGCCTTGTCAGGGTTAATTAGTGGAATTATTTCCCTTATTAATAAAAAAGCAAAGGGTGGCTACTTTGAAGAATCTAAAATATAAGACGTGTTTTCAGTTATTTCACACTTTTTTGTTAAGTACATAATTCCATATGTGTACATTCATAGTTTCGATGCCTTCAGTGAGAATCTACAATGTAAATAGTCATGAAAATAAAAAGGAAATGCATTGAATGAGAAGCTGTGTCCAAACTTTTGGCCTGTACTGTATATATATATATATATATATATATATAGTAAATGCCAATTTATCACAACACAAATTCCTCTTTATATTCCACCTGAGAGAAGACATTAACACCATATTGTGTATCCCGGAGATGATCCAATGAACGCAACAAGTGAAGCCTGTTGGTTAGTAAATAGAGCCTGGCCGATATATCGGTGCCCGATGTTATCCGCCGATATTAGGCTTTTTCGGAACTATCGCTATCGGCATTTATAATGGCCGATAAATGAATATTTAAAAAATGTAATAAAAACGGACGAAACATCCTTCAACCATGTTCTGAGTGTTGGCGTTGCATAGTTCTTTTTTGTTTTTTAAATATACATCGGCCGATATATTGGAATATTGGATTTTTAAATCACCAAATATTTGTATCGATATAGGCCTTAAAAATCCTTTATTGGTCAAGTTCCAGTAGTAAACCCCCTCAGGTCATCCCAGGACACTGGCAGAGGCCTGGGCAGGGTTCAAAAATAAAGGTTTGCCTGATGGCCCGGGGGAATTAAACCGCCACGTCGGGCAGGTCAATATAACAACGCACTCGCCTGTTGGAGCACCATCGTAACCATAGACAGTATATAAGAATGGACCACCAGACCCCGTGTCTCTGGACGGAGACCAGTGAAGGATATCAGAAGTCTCTTTCCCGGTGCTGGCTGAGCGTTACTGAGCAGCTTCCAACTGAGAGAGACAACGTAGATGTGACGTGAGCAACCTGTCTGAAAGTGTGAAGTCTTCTGGTAGCTGTGCCGAGAGAAATCTCAATCATTCCCAATCTTACAGAGACGGAGAGTGTAGGTATATGTAAGGAGATAACATAGACACAGGCTAATTACTGATCACTAACATGCTAGTTAACATTAGTAATTAAACATAAACAGCTAATGTAAGTCCAAACTGCCTGTGAGCTTCTCCTGTACTATACGGTAATTCCTCTACTGTGTGACAGTAAGTCTCGTGGTTATGACCCAATCTGTAACCTATTTTTATAAAAGCGTCTGCTACGGAGCCATAACGTGAGGTACAAGGTAATGGAGCCTTTTAGACATTGTTGTGTTTCTTTAGAAATAAACAACGGACAAATAGAGTCTTTAAATGCTTCAGATGTAAAGTTATTCATTGTCAAAGTGGCATCAAAATGAATGGGAGTCAACGGGATGCTAACGGGAGGTGATCGCTTGTTAACATCAAAATGGCGCCATGGCGAGGTTCGAGTTCTTGCCGACGTCGGAGAACGCTCGCTGAATGATTTGAATGGAATATGCCGTTGGCCAATCAATGCTTTCAATCTCTTTTTCCAACACTTTCTTTCACTTTAGGCAGGTTTT
This sequence comes from Perca flavescens, assembly GCF_004354835.1. Taxonomy (NCBI): domain Eukaryota; kingdom Metazoa; phylum Chordata; class Actinopteri; order Perciformes; family Percidae; genus Perca; species Perca flavescens. The sequence continues at coordinate 32,414,001 of NC_041342.1, forward strand.
TTTCGACGATTTTTCTCGTTTTTTTTAGCTCTTTTTCTCTTCTTTTTTTTCAAAGTTTATTTCGACATTTTTCGACTCACATTTTTCTGCACTTTTTACCATAGTTTGTTTCAGGTTTTTTTCCCAATGCTTTTTCTGTTTTTTTTTCATGCTTTCTTTACATTTCTTTCCGAAGTTTGATATTTGTTTTTTATGATTTTTATTCTCGACGATTTTGGCCTTTTTTTTTAATGTTTTTTTTTCTCAGTGTTTTGTTGACTTACCTGACCGTACAAGTGAAAACAAACCTTAACATTTAACCCTGCTTGGGTATCATAACATACTGTATTTAGTGTTTTTTCGGGGCAGGACGTACTCATATTTAACTGCATCAAATATAAATATATGATCTCTCTCTGCGCTAACGCGTCTGTGCTCTTGTTCTCTGAATAAAGTCTGTCAGCACCGTACAAACACACACACACACACACACACACACACACACACACAACTTATTGATGATTGATGGATTACGAGCAGGAACCATCAAGAACACAGCGGAAACCTGGAAATCACTTTGAAAAAAGGCTAATAGGAAACACAAGTGTGCTGCTGTGATAGTGGTAGTGATATCGATGCTTTCATTGCAGCGATGGGATGATCATCGATCGGGCTGACACGGTGAAAAAGGAACTCATAAGGTCGACTGGTAATGCTTCCTACTTTGAACCAGCGTTTCCTCCTCTGAGCTCCAAAAAGAAATGTGTTTCTATAGAAGTCTATGGGAAAATGAGCCTACTTCTCACTCGATTTGATGACTCAGTAAACATTTTCATAATGAGTTTAGGGTCTCAATCGCTAGTTTCAAGTCTTCTTCAACACAGCATGATGTTCATTTAGTAAACGATGGTCCCATTTATTAGGGATGCTTTACGACAGGGGTGTCAAACTCAATTCCACTGGGAAATAAGAATCCCATTAAAGGTGCAGTAGGTAAAACTAACTTTCTGTCATATTTGCTGAAACTGACCCTATGTTCCAGTAGAACTACATGAAAGGTCCAGCTCCTCTGGCTCTACCTACAGCCTGTAGTGAGATTGGCAAAAATCCACCGCTCCCTGTTCAGATGCACCAATCAGGGCCAGGTTGGGGTGTCTAACTGCGTGTTAATTACTGCTCATGCACACACATTCATACTCCCTTGTGGGGGGAGGGGCTTAGGAGTTTTGGGCTGTAGTAGAAAGAGGGGGGGAGGGACTGAGAAGTTGTGGCTAAGTCTTGGATCTTCACAATCCTACCTACAGCACCTTTAAGGGCCAGACATGTTTAGTTTATACACATGCTTTTATTTTATTGAAAAAGTTAAATGTCTTTTACTGTATTACTGCATGTCTCATATAGTCTTCTCACTTACAGTTTGGTCAACATAAAGACCCAAAAAGTAAGTTAGCCATTGAAAAGAAAAAAATGCTTAATACATTGGGGGAAAAAAAACGTTGGACAAGGCATTTAAAACGACAGAAAAAGTGGCAAAAAACGCTGAAAAAAATGCAACAAAAACTTTAGAAAAAGCAACTCATTCAACAATTTGAATGTGAACCTAAACTGATGTGTCTGGGAGGGCCCAGATTTGGCCAGTCAGTCTCTCCTTTTCTTCTAATGTATCTCTCTTCTCCTCCTGCCTGTGCAGAAAACATATTTCCTCCCAGAATATTCCCTATCACCAGGAAAGGAGACCCTCTCACACTCTACGTCTCTGTCATCCAAACACACGCACACACTCGGCGAGTGTGATATATGCGCGTGGTTATCATGGGAAATAAACTGTTAAAAGCGGCAGAAATAGCTTTCTCACAGACTGGATGTGGTGTGATAAATCTGAGCGAGACGATAGCGAAGGCGTCTCTGGGTTGGGCCGGAACAGTTGGGGTTTATTTATGTGTGATTACACCCAGAATCCATCTGGCTAGAACCAGTCTGACTGTTTTATTTAAATGGACAAATAACTACGGCTTTATGTTTTATATTTGAGCCACACGCATCTGTTGTCAGCAGGGATGCACCGAATCCAGGATTCGGTTTCAGATTCGACCGAATATTGGGCTTTTTTTTTCCCAGATAATTTTTTGGGGCTTTTCCCTTTATTATAGGGACACTGGATAGTGGGGGCGGAGCTAGACTCTCAGTACAGTGGGGGCCGAGCTTCATCATGGGGCCCTCTGCTACCAAGTCATTTTAAAATTAAAACCGTTAAAAAAAAACGGCAATATATTTGATGAATGCAAGTTATAATGTGTATATTAAGCCCATATGTCAAATAAAACACAAAGAAAAGCCACCTTTTTGTATTGACGAACAAAGCCAACAGTTTGCCAGTCAAGTAAAAATGTTTCAGCACCACGGACAGCAACAGCTGATGGACAGCGATGGTGCTGAACAGGCCAAGTGAGCTCAATCAGTGCCACACTATATAACTGACATGGCACTATTATACATATGTTTGACAAGAAGAGCCGGATTATCACAACGTGAGATCATATGCAGTAATTAGCTTCTTTCAGCTAATAATGTGTCACTTGGCGAGGGCCCCGTTCTCATCAAGTGACGCAAGATTGGCGGCGGGGGCCCCTAATTGGCCCGAGGCCTTGGGGCGGCAGCACCCAAGCACCCACGCTATTTCCGCTACTGCTGGATAGAAAAGAAAAGGGGGAGAGAGATGAGGGATGACACGCAGCAAAGGACCGCAGGCCGGACTCGAACCCGGGCCGCTGCAGGACTCAGCCAACATGGGGCGAACTCTCTTACTGGGTGGGTCGTAGTACTCGGGGATAGGTGGACCCAAAAGCAGAGAGAAGGCAGGAGTTTTGTAGTTTGAGAATTTATTAACAAAAAACCAGGCTCAAACCAAAGAGGAGTCCCAAAAGCAGTCGGGCAAAAACTGATGAGGAAAAAACACAGAACAGGATATAAGAGACAGCAAGGTACACTAAGCACGTAAACAAGAAGAAAATGATCTGACACAGGACAAGGGGAAGACAAAGACCCTGTTTACACCTACATGGTTATGTTTTACAACCGGAGACATTTCCCTTCGTTTGTGCCCTTTGTTTACAGGCAAACGGAGAATTCTCCTCTGAAAACGAGTCTTTCTAAAAACTCCGGCCAGAGTGGAGATTTTTGAAATCTTTGTTTGCACGTAAACTGAGACAAACGGAGGTTTAGGTAGCCGAGAGAGAGAAAGAGGAAGTGATTTGTTGCTGTTGTTGCTATTATCGTGATTCTGATTGGCTAACGTGGGCTTGAGTGCATTGACGGCATATATACATATAAACGAACACTTTTCTGAAAACTGACAGCTGTGCACAATGTTATTTTTGAAAACGGAGAGATTGAAATGTCCGTTTATGAAAATAGCCGGCCACGTGTAAACGTAGCAAAAGACTAAATACACAGGGTAACGAGGTAACAAGAAGCAGGTGACACAAGGGCTGGGAAACAGGTGAGAAACATCAGGCAATCACAAGGGCGGGAAAACACAGGAAGTAAAACTAGATATGACAGCACAGAAAACCAGACTATCAAAATAAAACAGGAAACAGAGCAATAATACAAAACAAGACCATACGTTACACAATCACAAGGAGACAAGACGAGGACCCTAAACTATACACAACATGGCCGCTGTTACAACATTTGGTATCAAACATCCGAAAGAATACGAGTTGAGCATGAAGGAATCTCCAGACAGCAGCCAAAATGCAGCAACTACGGCAAAGGAAGGACAGTCATGGCTAAAAACTGGCCTGAGCTCCCCGGGCGACCCAAACCACCATTTTTATCCTAAACTCATTGCTGCACGGCCCTCAGCCTTTTTGTCGGCTGAACTCAACTGGAAATGGTTTTTATAAATACACTAAAAATCTTCCTCTGCAGCAGCAGAGCAATAAAGAAAACCACTCACTGACATCATGTACAAGGACAACATGACTTCACACAGAGTGGACACACAGTGAACAGCAGACTGTTCATCATGGCTGTCATGTTCCCGGTAAATATGACCTCTCTCTGAGCTTCCTCCCAAACCTCATCCTTCAAACCATGGGCGTAGGTTTTGGTTCAACACATTAAACACAACCAGGGGGTCTTTCAAGGTCCAGTTGTGTTCTTTAACACCCAACGTAGCACAAGTAGACTTTAAGGGCCCTATTTTAAAGATCCAAGCGCACGGCGTGAATTGCCTGAAGCAGGTGTGTTTAGGACGTGTACGGATCCACTTTTGCTAGTTTGACGGCGGAAAAAATGGTCTGTGTGCCGGGCGCATGGTTAAAAAATGTTGTACTTATTGTCTTCATTAATTCATAGGTGTGTTTTGGATGTAACATGCAATAAACCAATCAGAGATCATCTCCCATTCCCTTTAAAAGCCAGGCGCCTTTGGACCTTGGAGCATTGCTGTTATGATGGCGCATTTGCACCGTAATATTTGTATGTGTAATCTTCTGCATGTGTGTGTGTGTGTGTGTGTGTGTGTGCTGCGGTGTGTCCCTGCATAGTGTGCACGCTGTGCACGAGCCTAGGAGCATTTTACTAATGCTCTGTTAAAATAACAATGAAATGCTGCGTTATTGACTTTAGACCATGTTATTGTTGGTCAATGGCGCGATCACTTCCTGCTGCCTCAAGATAGCAATACTCCCAGAATGCACCTGAACACACCTCCCTGTATGACCAGGATGCCCAGAATGCACCTGAACACACCTCCCTGTAAGATCAGCACGCCCAGAATGCACCTGAACACACCTCCCTGTAAGACCAGCATGCCCAGAATGCACCTGAACACACCTCCCTGTAAAACCAGCACGCCCAGAATGCACCTGAACACACCTCCCTGTAAGACCAGCACGCCCATGGGCGCACAGATGGGTGCAGGTGCATTTGCTATTTAAACGACGTGGGCGCTGGACGGGAAATTGACAACTGGGTCGGTCGTAAACTAGCAAAGACACTTGGGTCGGGCTTTGTGCTGCGCCGGGTGCAAGATAGGGGCCTATATTTGACCATTTATACAGTAGATCTCGGCATTTCCGAACGCACAGAAAGTTTGATTTAATGGAGAACGTGTGCTGCAAGGATAAGGTTTAGGATGGTATGGCCCACTATAGGGGTGTCTGAAATCTTCTGGAAACATATTTACAGGTAAGAAGGATGTATACATGTTTTGATCCCTTAAAGGAACACGCCGACTTATTGGGAATTTAGCTTATTCACCGTAACCCCCAGAGTTAGATAAGTTGATACATACCCTTCTCATCTCCGTGCGTGCTGTAACGCTGTCTGACGGCTCCAGCATTAGCTTAGCCTAGCACAGATCCTGCAGGTAACTGGTTCCAACTAGCCTACTGCTCCCAATTGTGACAAAAGTGACAAAATAACGCCAACATGTTCCTATTTACATGTTGTGATTTGTAGAGTCACAGCGTGTACAAAAAACAACGTAACATGAGACACAGCCATCTTCTTACCGTAAACAAACCGGGAACTATATTCTCAGACAGGCTTGCTGCGAGCATATCACTCCGCCCAAGTACTATATTCTTCCGCCTGAGAATATAGTTCCCGGTTTCTTTACAGTTAGAAGACGGCTGTGTCTCATGTTACGTTGTTTTTTGTACACGCTGTGACTCTATAAATCACAACATGTAAATAGGAACATGTTGGCGTTATTTTGTCACTTATTCGGAGCAGTAGGATTACTGGAACCATTCACCTGCATGTTCTGTGCTGGTCTGATGCTGCTGGAGCCGTCAGACAGCGTTGCAGCACGCACGGAGATGAGAAGGGTATGTATGGACTTGTCTAACTCTGGGGGTTACAGTGAATAAGCTAAATTCCCAATAAGTCGGCGTGTTCCTTTAAAAGGTTATTTTTAGTGGATTGTCTTTCACATTTTTTGTAAGAAAGACAAATCTAAGTACCTCTTCTAAATATTGCGGGGACATGTCCTCTGCATCCTCCCCAAAATCTATGCCTATGCTTCAAACGATTGTCTTTGTCCAACAAACCCCCCTGTGTCAATGAAAGCTTTTAAAGGATAACAGCTGGTAAACATTCCTGTGAGCAGCTTTAAAAGACATTTGACTGACCATATGGTTTCCACACTTCAGCACAATGCCAAAAGGTCCCGTATGACGCGATGGAGCAGGTGGAATTGTCGATGGCTCAATAAATCCTCTCTTCTATGTGCCGCCATTGATTCAGAAGAAACAAATAACGCTGACAGTGTTTGATTGGGTCCACGTTGAGGTCCCAGCTTGTATTTGATAGCAGTCATGTCAAAGTAAAGGTCATGTATTACTGATCTGTTTGTATGTGAACAGAAGGGTCAATATGTTAAACAACATAGCTCTCGGATGTGAGAAAATATGTAAGGAACTGACTGTATTAGGGCAGGATGTCATTATGAACCATTCGTTCAGATATCTGCGAAAAGTAAAGCACTGTAATTGGTGTGTATTCCACGTATTTATTACTGTCAGCAGCACATTGACTGCTAATGTATATGAGCGTTAAGCTCCTAAGCGTTAAGGGAGGAGGAGAACACAGAGCTTTCAAGCGGGGGAGCAGAGTTCGTGTCCCGGAAGAAGTTAAGGAGAAAACACAAGACTTTCACCCAGGAAACAGGGTGTTCATGTCCTGAAGAAGTTAAGGAGAAAACACAAGACTTTCACCCAGGAAACAGGTGTTCATGTCCTGAAGAAGTTAAGGAGAAAACACAAGACTTTCACCCAGGAAACAGGTGTTCATGTCCTGGGAGAAGTTAAGGAGAAAACACAAGACTTTCATGTCCTGGGAGTACTACTTAAGGAGGCCGGTCGTCTAAACTCAACTGTAACGACCTCTGAAACGACTGACATGTCAAGTAGGCCTGTCACGATAACAACTTTTGCTGGATGATAAATTGTCCCAGAAATTATTGCGATAAATGATAATATTGTCGTTTTGAGACAATTTTAATCTAATATAATTAAAATGGCATAATAATAATAATGCAGGTACACCTTTTCAAAGATCAATAATCTTCTATTTCTAAATAATATTTAACATTGGAACTGGAAGACATTTTAAATATCCACAATAAATGAACCATACGCTCAGTTTAAGAATGTGAAAGTAATTTGTGACCAACAGGGAGCAGAGAGAGCCCGGAGCATTTGATGCAGGACTGAACAGCAGTTTCTGGTGTCATTTAGCAGAACAGAAGCACCTTAACTAGCACTCTCAGACACTGTACTGTTTCCTGTTGTTCTATAATGGCTTCCTGCTTCCACACAGAGACCATTGATTCAGTTTAGGAACCTTTTACAGGAGACCAAACACACCTTGAGGACACACATGATAGATAGATGCCTTGTGAATGGAGAAGTGAAAATAGAGCTGCTACTATGATCTTTCAGTTTTGTTCGTAGCTTCCTAATGCTGAACAAAGACAAAACTGAAGGGGTGGTGTTTGGACCCAAAGCACACATTAGCTGTGTTGGAAACTAGTCCCTCTGTAAGAGCCAATTAGTTCCCTCGGTATAAAAAGGGGGCAGCCCGGAAGCACATACAGTTTTTGACTTTGACTGTAGAGGCTAAGCCCAAGCTTTAAGCCCCTGAGGTGCTGTTCCACGGGTAATTTACTTTTTTGATCAATGAAAGTCCAAGTCATATTGGCAGTTAAAACCACTGGTTCCATTAACATTATGCAGTTTCTTTCAACCAAATTTCCAAAAAATAACTGAATTAAGTTGGCAAGAAGCCTAGATGTAAAACAGAATTGGGTAATCATTTATACTTTATGCTTTACAAACAGGTAAACCAGAGGTGGACAGCAGGCGAGTAGGTGGGAAAGTGCGTCGAAAGTGTAAAAAAAAAGCCTCCAAAGAGTTAAAATCATCTGAAAAAAGTTTAGCGGTGTTTTAAGCCCCCAACATTTCACGCGAGGGGCACGGGCACAAGTGGACCGCTGGTGTGAATAAAACACTTAAAAACCTCCTTAAAAAGCTGGGTTCGGCTACATAATTAGGGTTAAGGTTAGGTGCCTTGATAAGCAGAGGTACTGCTAGCAGTGGTGGAACGTAATGAAGTACAAATACTTTGTTACTATACTTAAGTACTGAGATTCAGTACTTCCTCCACCACTGACTGCTAGTATTACTCACAGTTAGGGAAGTGAGTCCTCACTGAGTACAATATATAATCACTTTCAGCGCGCTTGTCTATGCACCACCTGTCTATACTGTTGTATATCGCATTGCACTTTTCTGCTTTTGTTGCACTTCTGGTTGGACGCATTTCGTTTTTTGTAGCCTTTGTACGGTTACACTTTACTTGAAGGTATCTACATAAAAGTGACATGACACTGTCACGAACGTGTCATAAACATTATAAACAAGTCATAAACGTTTATGACATAACGCTTATTTTTGTGTCATTTGGTTTTTGTCATGACAAATTATGGTTAGGGTTAGCGTTCATGTGTTCATGACAGTGTCATGACACTTATGTAGATACCTTCAAGTAAAGTGTTACCCTTTGCACTTGTACTCTGCACAATGACAATAAAAGGAGAATCTAATCTAATTTTGAAGTACTCGTTCTCGCCGCCGTCTCCCAGCACAGCGCTGGATTTAGAACGGTTTAAAGATGTAAACAATGTGTTTCCATTTCCTCCAGGGAAGGAATTAGTGAAATGAGGAACAGGATGTTCTTCACAGGTTTTACACAGGGGAGGAAAAGGTCTTCTCGGGTAAAAATGAGATGAGATTAAACGAGGACAAAGACGAAAGCCGGTTCGTATCTTATTAAAATGAGTACTTTTTACGAATGATAACAAAGTTATCTACTATTGTATTGCTATTATCGTCCTGTTTGTTCCTTACTCGCTCAATCCTCTTGGCCATTTGCACGTTGGTTTCACAAACTACGGAGGGTGATAAGAGTCAACATTTTTGAGTTTTGGTGTGGATGTTTGGGTCATAAAACAAAGCGCTTTCAACCCCTGGGAGCGGAGTTTGCTTACCGGGGAAACGCATCGACTTTGTATCTGTAAAATGCGATTGCTGGGTCATTAACATAGTAGACATATTTTGTATTTGGTTGTTAGTTTGAGCTAGCCTGGCTCCGCCCTTCTACGTAATTCCGCTCAATTTTCATTTTCCGTCAGTACTACGTCTGGGTTTGCAGGATAGTCTTGGGTTTTCTCCGGCCAATATTTGGCGGTCCAATCAGCGAACAGAGGCAGCGTGGAGAACCGAGAACGATGACGTTGAGGTTGTACTGTCTCTCTCTCTCTCCCCTCCCTTAGCTGGAACTCAAACTGTGTCCGTGCAAATAGCTGAAACTTTTATTGAAAACTGTCATAAATTCGCATCGCTGCCGGTGTGAATAGTTATGATTGCGAGATATTTGCCAGTGTTTCCTTTAGGATTTCTTTTAGCAGTGGGGGCAGGTCCAAACACCCCAATGAAACGGAACTGATACACAAACAAATAAATGTATTCACCTCTACTCACACACACAATGAGGCTTATTTTCAGTTGTGATAGAACTGTATTTTTTTAGTTACTATATAGGCCAACTTTAAGCTTGACATATAAGCATTCTGTAGCAAATAACAATAAACCCACTATTAATTACATTATCTTATTAATGAAACGTTCTCCGACATGCACTCTAACAATGCAGCCCTATTTCTGATACCGTGGGGGGCCGCCACGGTCAAATCAACATAGAGGAAACACTGATTTGCAGGTGATTATTTCACATTATCGCGAGGCTTAATCGTCACCCCTCCCCCCCGCTGTGTAATGCCGTTAAATGTCAATGTTTAGGGAATGAATTGTTTCTCCTCGATGAAATGTCATCCTTGTTTGATCTGGCTAAGCACACAAGATATATAAAAGATCAGTGTATGTTCTGACTGGAAATTATTCTGTCGCCTGTGACCTGCACTGGACCGATGATCTCAACATCTCGGACACAAAACTAGGCTAAAGACCACGGCTAATCAGATGCAGTTTGAAATCCGGCCCCATCTGCAAACACTGCATCCGAATACGTTAAAAACATCAATACGAGGCAGCAGGGTGCAGAGCTGGAGGATTGAGAAGCCGCCCTGTGGGCAGAAAGCTACAGGTTTCTTCATATATGCAAAAGAAACTAATCCCTAATTGCACAGCGAGTGATAGCAGCGTTTGAATTCCTCTTAAACTCTTCATAGAGAACTCTTAACAATGACGACAGCAGCGGCACATAAAGTCATCTCTTCCTGAATCAACGAGCGCCTGCTCTCGCCTCCACGCGGTCAGTTTGAGGCCCTGTTTACACCAATACGCTCGCAGGTGAAAATGACAAAATATTTGATCAGGTGTGCCTTTCGTTTAGACACCAGCGGCATTTTTGGGGCTTAAAAAACGCAAAAAAGTGAAACCACCCTCCAGAGTGGAAATCTTAAAAACGCTCTACTGTCGCGTTCCCGTCTAAAGGGTAAAAACTCACTGTGTGTGTGCGTGTGTGTGTTCGGCGCGTGTGTGTGTGTGTGTGTGTGTGTGTGTGTGTGTGTGTGTGCGCACCGCATGCGCGTGTGCGTGTGTGTGTGCGCGCTGCATGTCTGTGTGTGCACCGCATGTGTGTGCGTGTGAGTGTGTGCCACGTGTGTGTGTGCGCCGCATGTGTCTGTGTGTGCGCCGTGTGTGTGTGTGTGCATTGTTTGGAGCAATAACTCCACCTCCTCGTCTGTCCAGACAAAATTGTCAGCTTCTGTTGTTTGCTTCGCGCTACAAGGGAGAGAGGAGAGGGAGAGAGGAGGAGGAGAGGGAGACAAGTAGGACTTGGTGGATCGCATTTCACACACTTTTACATCACCATATGCACGCAGATCCCCCATAACGCTCGTCTAAACGCGGAATAAAAAGTGAGAACGCAACGCCACTTTTGTGTTTTCTCTTCAGATCGTTTCCGTCTAAAAATAGCCTAAATGTCCTTTACAAAGATGTTTCTGACATCAGGTCGCTGCTGGAAGGGAGCAATAATCAGATTAATGTGTGTTAACACAGGTGAGAGCACATGAGGTGTTTCGAGCTAACAACCCATTATACAAAAGATGGAAATTACACCACAACTTGTTCCATATTTAGAGCTACGACAGGCACATTCAGGGGGGATTTCTGGGTAACGAGTCTCTGAAACTGTCAACTATTGAAATTAAGTCACACAAAACGGATTATACTATGAACGCAGACCATGTAGAGTTGATATGTGGAGTCTAAGCGTTGACTTTGTCACCAAACTCAAAAGTAGGACGGAGCTAAAGAGCGAGCAAATGACGAAGAGACAACAACACCACTAACCACGGCCGCAGTGTTGACACACAATTTAATTAAAACGACAGGCATCGTGAAAGTCGACTTGATGAGAGAAGAGTTGCGTTGGATTGACTTAGAGCGGAACTATTCAATTACAAATTCAATTGGGCCAGCAGCCTATTTGAAACCTGTGCAATGTGTGTGTGTGTGTGTGTGTGTGTGTGTGTGTATTCTCTCTGTTTAGACGCACAACTGATGCGGAATAGGTACCTAATTTAAAAAAGACAATCACAGTATATCAGCAGTTATACTTGGCTGTTTCCAATAAATATAGCTGATGGGCAGACGCAGACAGGAGGCGGAAGCGCCAGGAAGTGCTGTTTGCTTCCTTGGGGAGCCCATGTTAACCAATTTGGCTGTTCAGAGAGGCCACCTGAAGGTTGCATCTGTGCCAGATGTGGCCTGTAGAATAAAACGGAACAGGCGTACCTAATGAAGTGGACACTGAGTGAATGTTTCAGTGAAAAGAAGTAATATATTTCATGTTTATCGGTGTTTTTAAGCCCCCAACGTCTCCTTCCAGGCAGCGCTGCATGGAAGGCACTAGGATTAGGCAATGGTTACAGTTAGGGTTAAGGTTAGGGTTAACTAATGTGACTGTTATCACCACTGTTCATCACGCCCCCAACCGGCCCGTCAGACACCGCCTACCAAGAGTCTGGGTCTGCCGAGGTTTCTTCCTAAAAGGGAGTTTTTCCTCGCCACTGTCGCAATAGCCACTGCTAATGCTTGCTCTTGAGGGAATTACTGTAATTGTTGGGGTTTTGGAATTTATAGAGTGTGGTCTAGACCTACTCTATCTGTAAAGTGTCTCGAGATAACTTTTGTTATGATTTGATACTATAAATAAAATTGAATTGAATTGAAGGTTAGGGTTAGGGTTAAGGTTAGGGTTAGGGTTAGGTGCCTTGAAGTCAACGGTCGGAGCGATGCCTGGAAGGAGACGTTAGGGGCTTAAAACACCATCGAGTGTATTTCATGTGTCATAGCATGTCTCGTAGCAGCAGACCTCTGCAGGCTGTCAACTCACGTAAAGTGGATTATTATTCAGGTGCAAAATATGTTGTGAGATCTGGGGAGTAGTGATAATAAATGACGAAGATACCGAGTGGTAAAAACACACACACACACAGAGGCGATGCAACTGCTTACCTCAGGACATGTATTAAAAGATTCTGACTTTGTTGGTTGGAGTAGTCAATCTTTTTCCATCAATTATTAGCGTGCCTCAAACCCATTTCTGTCAGAGCAATGAAACCCGTCCCACGCGGTCAGCAGCTTCACAGCTTCCTGATACAAACACAGGCTTAACAGAGCCGAGACATCGGCTCATGATATGCACGTTAGCACAAGCCGCTTAGCTCAGGATTTGTGAAGATAATCACCGATTTAGCTAAAGTCACTAGCTCATTGCTAATGAGTGAGTTACTAAAGCTGTGCTAAGTTTGAGATGACTGTAAGGATGTTCCCAGTACTTCAAGAAATTAGTGAGATTAGGATGACTTTACGCTAATTTAGCGCTAGTCTTTGACTTTTTTTTTTCATAGCACCTTTTCAGGGTTTCAACAGGTTTCACCAAGTCAAATTTAAGACTTTTTAAGACCTTTTGAAGACCTTTTTAAGACCATTATGAATGAAATTTCAGAACTATATCACAACATCCAAACAAAGTCCAATGTCAGAGTCCAGAAACATTGTCTATTGTCTATAAACTATTCCCTGATTTCCTTGTTGGCTTTATAGGAATGGTGTCTATATTGGCTACACAGTATATACAGTACAGATATACAGTAAGTTTCATGTTAGTCTCATTGAGCAACAAAAATAACTACTACACTACAAAATAAAAAATAAAACTCGTTCTAAAGCAGGAAAATTTAAAGGACAATATGTGTACTGAGTCAACCGTTCTCTGGGACATGTTTTCATGCTAACCTAATGTGTCTCTGGCTTGAAATAAGCTAGTGCAAACCAGCGGTTAGCTGCTAACGCTAGCCTTCGGGGCAGATGGTAAATCTCTATTTCTACACCACTAACAAGGCTCAAAATAGCACCACACTTCCACGGTAGCATCAAGAGGGTCCCTACATGGAAACAGAAGCATTGAGAACTTTGTAAGTGTACTGACAGTTTATTACAAAGATAGATTATAAAGACAGTAGCGTTCACGTATACAGACAGGCGCCACAGTCACGACCAGTCGATCGACGAACGGTGTGTTTGAGCTACGTTACTGGTTACTGGTTGCAGGGCGTTCGTCGTTCGACTGGCTTCGATTAGCATGAAAACATATCCCAGAGAACGGTTGACTCGGTACACATATGTTATTAACCCCTAGGGTCATTTTGCACCGGAATTGTCCTTTAAATGAGCATTAGAGTTAGCGTTACATTGACGTAGGGAAATGAAGACCTGTTTAAAATGATTTAAGAGCTAAAACACTTACTTAGAATGTGTTAGATTTATTAAGGCCTAAAACATTTATTTCAAAATTATAGACTTTTTAAGACCCAGCTTTTAAGAAAAAGTTACAAAGTGCTTTACCGGTAACAGATGCAGAAAAATAATAAAGACACACATAGAGCTATGAACAGAAAGGACACGTATACAAATACAGAGGACACATGTCACCTAAGGCAAGTGGGTAGAGATGGGTGTGAGGAGTTTTTTGCAGCAGTTTAGGGACTCTAAATGCTGATCAAACAGAGAAGATCTGCAAAGGGCAGGAGGAGGTCGATTTAAATATTTGGCTCTTCAAAAACGGGCTTTCAAGCCAGAGAGCAGAGTTCATGTCCCGGAAGAAGTTCAGGAGAAGCAGAGTAAGAAAAGTTAATGATGTAAAAACAAAACAAAAAAAACATGTTTTCTGCATTATTCATTCACTACTTTTGGACTATTTCACCCAAACATTTCATTGTAGATCCCCTGAATGAAAACTGAACCCCAGAGCCTGACACGGTTCTGTTCTTTCTCTCTTTCACTTTGCATTTAAACTGCAGTATGTTTTTTTTGTTTTTTTTTAAACAACTGTATGCTTAAATGTAGGGCAGGACCAGAGATAAGTTCTTTTAAGGATTAGTCCATTAACTGCACAGATCCCCCGAGCTGTTGGCTCGGATCAGACATGTCTGAGTGAACATCACTTCTTAATGCGCGAGTCTTGCCGTCCGCCGGGAGCTTTGGCGGTGACGGAGAGCACAAAGATCTCAGTGCAGTGTGAGACGCAGGAACAGGCCAATGAGGACGGACGAGGGAACTGCATCATGATGACGGAGGGGTGGGGGGGGGGGGTGACCGGTCCAAGAAGTAAGAAGTAAAAGGGAAAGAAGTAAAGGTTTCAAGACTGCAAAAAGGCCGAATAGGTTCCTGGGTGGAACCTGTTACTCAAATTAAAGAATACAAGTGAATCTCTTTTAAAGCCAAGCAAATTTGGTGTTGTAACTGAAATAACCCTAACCTTTTTTGATATTGAATCGGAAAGTAATCAAATCGGGACCTCGTGAATCTGAACTGAATGGATTCAGGTAATTATTGGCGATACCCAGCCCTAAAAGGCCCTATTTTAAGGATTGAAGCACCTGGTGCAGGTGCGTTTAGGGCGTGTCCAAATCCACTTTTTCTAGTTTGACAGCGGAAAAAAGGGGAAACAGACTCTAGTGTGATTAAACCAATCTAAATGAGGCGGGTGTGAAAGCCCCCTTAGTCTTAAATAAACATCCACTAAATAATTCTGAAACAAATGAATGTACCAAATATCTAACTAGTTCCAAAAAGTGTAATGCCTGTTACTCTAAAGTTAGTCTATATCCGGAAATTTCGCAGGATGTCACTCATTTCGGCCGATAACAGCGGTGGATTAGTGAGAACTATGGTTAACTGCTCCTCAGATCTCTGCAGGGTAAATCCAGACAGCTAGCTAGACTATCTGTCCAATCTGAGTTTTCTGTTGCACGACTAAAACTACTTTTGAACGTACAGTACAGGCCAAAAGTTTGGACACACCTTCTCATTCAATGCGTTTCCTTTTTATTTTCATGACTATTTACATTGTAGATTCTCACTGAAGGCATCAAAACTATGAATGAACACATATGGAATTATGTACTTAACAAAAAAGTGTGAAATAACTGAAAACATGTCTTATATTTTAGATTCTTCAAAGTAGCCACCCTTTGCTTTTTTATTAATAAGGGAAATAATTCCACTAATTAACCCTGACAAAGCACACCTGTGAAGGTAAAACCATTTTCACCTTTGAAGAATCTAAAATATAACACATGTTTTCAGTTATTTCACACTTTTTTGTTAAGTACATAATTCCATATGTGTTCATTCATAGTTTTGATGCCTTCAGTGAGAATCTACAATGTAAATAGTCATGAAAATAAAGAAACACATTGAATGAGAAGGTGTGTCAAAACTTTTGGCCTGTACTGTACACGCGTTCCACCAAAACAAGTTCCTTCCCGAGGCTGTTTTGCAGAGGCACCGCGGCTCTGTCCGGCGCTTAGCACCACCCAAGTGAAGATGTGATTGGTCTAAAGAAATGCCAATAAACCAGAGCACGGTTTCCTCCCATCCAGGAATGCTGTGTGCAGTAGCCAGACCTTCCTCTTCAGTACTGTGGAGCTGGCAATGCGTGACCACTCTAAAGTGTAAGAGACACTTTGACTTCAGACCCCAGCAGTGTTATTGCCATGTATAGTACTTGATCTATAGTACAGACTATGTATTATCCTGAACTTACACCCCACCCATCAGGGGACTCAGTGCAGCATATGAATTAGTGGGAACTCCTCTGTGACCCTGCAGTGTCCCTGCAGGCTCAGGGTTGTTTTGGCACAGCCACTGAGCCAATTCATCACCATCACCGCCGTGGTCGCCTCAGAGGGAGAAGATAGATTTGGTTGTTAAGTGTGGATGTGCCCACCGGGTTGAAGAGAGGAACACTATGTTGATGTTTTAGGGTGAACGCAGGGAGCGTGGTTTGTCATCGTCAGAGTGGAGCTGTAAAACACAGGAGCCAACAGACAATCTGAAGGAAAAAGCTGAGCTTTCTCAGGGTACAGCCTGGATAATAGAGATCTACCGCAGGCATCGGCTGATAACTGATCTCTAAAACACTGGAGGTTAACACCGAGGTGATCCTTCAGATAAATGTATCGCCCATGACAGCAAAAAAACAAAAAAGAAAGAAGTGGGGATGACTTCGTTTTTCAACCTGGACTATATATTTCCCCATGCTTGTGTCTAAGTGACTGATGGGAACAGCAATCTTTGAAATTGGACCAGTCCCTACAGAGATAGACCTTTTAGTTAAAGAGTAAGATCCTTTTAGTTTAACATGAAAAAACCCCGAAATCACCATCACCAAACTCCGCCAGACTCCATGGAAATAATCAGGACTTTTATCATCGTAAAACACGCTTCATTCAAAGTGGACAGAAACTAAATAAAACTATCAAAAGCCGTCTTGGTTCATCTTTCCACTGTTCCAACAATCACCACTCTGGTTTGGTTGGAATAATCCTTTAATTCACCCATTTACATGTGGAGATATGCTGGCTCTATACACGCTAAAAGTCCTGATTATTTACATGGAGTCTGGTGGAAATATGCTGGCTCTATACACGCTAAAGGTACTGATTATTTACATGGAGTCTGGTGGAAATATGCTGGCTCTATACACGCTAAAAGTCCTGATTATTTACATGGAGTCTGGTGGAAATATGCTGGCTCTATACACGCTAAAGGTACTGATTATTTACATGGAGTCTGGTGGGTTTGAGAAGCTTAACACCCATTTGAGCTTGACAACAACCAATTCACATATTCAACAGATGCTTTCAACTCCTGAGCTGTGCCAGTAAATTGCTCCAGCTCCCCTGTATCTTATCTCCCGTCTACACCGGATGTGTAAGACCTCTGCAGTCACTCATGCGTATAACCCCAAAGCTCTTATTTTTATCCAACATGGAAAGGAGTACAGACATTAGCCACCAAGTCACTTGAAGCGGAAAACTTTTCTCCTTCAAAGTCTCACTGTCAGCCGAGATAGCAGTCTACAACAGCCATATGTTTGTACCACTAACGTTAGCTGTAGTCATGTGGCCGAGGGAACCGGGAGGGACAGGAAAGGGGATATTGCTGATATGTACAAAGGATGTACGAAAAGAAAGCGAGAGATAATCAATAATGAAAACAATAGTTAGTTGCAGCCTCACGTCACATCACAGCAAAAGTGATAATGCAGAATTATTTGATACGCACTGCATTACCATATCTCACAAGTATAACATGACTGAATAAAATGAACATGAGCGTGATGGATCGACTCAAGCAAGTTTCAAGAATCTAATAATGGCCGGGTTAGCTCAGTTGGTAGAGCAGGCTCACACGCATAGAGGTTTACTCCTCGACACAACAGTTGCGGGTTCGACTCCTTTAGTGCATGTCATTCCCCCCTCTCTCTCTCCCCTTTCATGTCTTCATCTGTCCTATCAAACTAAAGGCCGAAAATGGCCCAAAAAATGGAAATGCAAACCAGAGGATCCCTGGAAAGTGCAGACAAAATTCATCCAACCGTCTGAAACACAGCAGCATGATGGTTATCTGTGATGTAAAGCATATGTGGAAAGTGAGCTAAAACATGCAGAATCGCTGGTTTGGTCCTCTAACCTTGACTGTGTGCATGGCCCGCGCAGGCTTATGGAGATGCATCATATTTGAATACACGGGCTCTGTGTGCGGAATCAAACAAACACTCTGACCTTCTGCTTAATGCCATTCATCCCCTGAATCCACCGCACGCTGCTGCATCGTTTTCACATCTTACACAGTTTGGGATTTATACCAGCGGAGGGTCGTTCTTCACTCAAGCTGAGGATGCAGAATCGGGCCAGAGGAACCGGAGGAGTCATCCATCTCTGAGGACTAAAGTCAAAGTCTGACTTTAAAGACTGAGAGCCTCCCTGAAGTTAAGACCTTGGCTCTAAACATGCACATGCATGGACTCTAGATGTTCTCATTAACCATTCGTACATATCAGGGTTTTCCCCAGCGGCCCAGCGGGCCTGAGCCACTGGGGGGAGAAGGGGGGGGTCCTTTATCTACAGTTACAGAAGGTCACCCAGGTACAGCTACTCTGTTCATAGAGAAAACATAACGAATAGACAATGTTCTAAGATTATATTGCAATATTAGCCTAAAAAAAGAAAGATATTAACGAGTAATCTCTGTATTTTTCCAACTGGACTTTATTGTCCCATTTCTGGTGTCTAAGTGACTAATGTAAACAAAGATTTTTGGAATTTGGTGCA
Organism: Perca flavescens; assembly: GCF_004354835.1. NCBI lineage: Eukaryota > Metazoa > Chordata > Actinopteri > Perciformes > Percidae > Perca > Perca flavescens. Next base: position 32,432,704 of record NC_041342.1, read on the forward strand.
GTATTGGGTGAGAATGTTGTAACCGGCATCAGCAAACCAAGCTGTAATGTAACCCTGCAGGACAAATGTTCAGCGCCAGTTAGCGTCCACTAAAAGTTCTGTTTTTGCTGCTGACAGACTCAGATTATTATTCTAAGTGTCCGACAACATTATGAAAGGATCCCTACAGAGATAGACCTTTTAGTTAAAGACTAAGATCCTTTTTGTTTAACATGAAACAGCCCCGAAATCACCATCACCAAACTCCACCAGACTCCATGTAAATAAACAGTAATTTTAGTATTGTAAAATACACTTCATTCAAAGTTGACGGAAACTAAATTAAACTATGAAAAGCCGTTCTGGGTCGTCTTCCCACTTTTTCAACCATCACTACTCTAGTTTTGGTTGAAACAAACACATAATTTACTGATTAACATGTGAGAATATGTTGGCTCTATACACGCTAAAAGTATTGTTTTTTTAAATGGAGTTTGGTGGGTTTAGCGCTAGCAACTTCAGAGCTGTTTCTGGTTAAACAGAAAGGTCTCAAAGAGGTTTTAAAGGTCTATCTCTGTAGGGATCCTTTCCATAATGTTGTCAGACACTTAGAATATTAATCTGAGTCTGTCAGGAGCAAAAACAGAACTTTAAGTGGACCAAATTGACAATGTCAAAGATTGTTGTTCCCATCAGTTACTTAGACACAAAAACATAGGAAAATAGGGTCCAGGTTAAAAATGTTAAAAGACATGACAGCAAAAGACTAATAGAAAAAACACTGAACAGCTGTCCTTGAGAGCTCACTTTATCTTCTGTGGAATAATGATCTGAACGCAGCGGCATTACAATACACAGAGAGAAACAGGACCCAGATACTGTATATGTGCGTATGGGCATGCTTTGGAAATGGCCAAAGATGTGGACATTTTGGACGCATGGCAACTTCTGAATATTGTTATTCAGATTAACTCTCCCACGTTGTTTTGCAGCTGATTATGGACAATTGTGATTATTCAAATCTGATCAGATATTGCTTTACATGGCAAGGAGAATATCTTTCAAACCATCGACTGTTAGAAAAATAAAATGTTTGGTTGTTTACTGACCTGCGCTTGACAGAACAATATAAAGGATTGAGATAAGAAGGCAACTATTACGGTTTTAATGCATAGATCGAAAGAACTGGCGGGTTATATTTCATTGAAATTGGATTTTTATATCATTTCACATCAAAACTAAACGAAATGTCTTATGCAGTTTCACTCTTGCTGTGTATTTGGTGTGAGTGCGTTGTTGGGTTTCTTCTGTAATAACTGTTTTTATATTCACACTACAACGCGTTATTAATTTAATTTACCAAAACAGCGATGCAATCCATACTTAATGACACATCTCAGGGTTCAAACTAGAGTGTTTCCCTCTCTGCTCGTGGAGGATGTTGTCTTCAGTCGTGTATTAATTGGTTTCTGCTCTTCACTTCCAGCTGCGCCGCCTCTCTTCCCACGATCGACGACTTTCTGCAGCTCCCAGATGGGTTCTTTGTTCCGACTTCTGTCTGATTGGCTTTGTGTTCCTCTAATAAACATGAATCTACAACACGCTCGTAACCCCACGTGTAACTTCTCTCAGAATCAATTAACTCCGCTGTGAAAGTCTGCACCGCTGGAGATTGCTCCTTTAACTCCACGTCCGGGATTATATGTATGTGGAGTATGAGTCAGCCGATCCTCCCGTGTTGATCTGGTGTTAAAGCAGCAGAGAACCAGCCTGGGGATCTAGCACGCTAACTCTCTGTGGTCTGTGTTTTTTCACCAAGGACCTAATAACCAAAACTCACGTTCCACCTATAACTGCCAAACTATCTCCAAAACAACCGGCTTCCTGCTTCAATGAAGGTATTTGCAATTACAATTTGAAGCCACATTAAATGACAGTTTTTACAAAAAGCTGACTCACTCTTAGGGTCCTATCTTTCACCCGGGGCAGCGCAAAGCCCAACGCAAGTGCCTTCGTTGGTTAAAGGCTGACGCAGTTGTCAAATTTCCAGTCCATCACCCGCGTCGTTTAAATAGCAAATGCACCTGCACCCCATCTGTGCGCCCATGGGCATGCTGGTCTTACAGGGAGGTGTGTTCAGGTGCATTCTGGGCATGCTGGTCTTACAGGGAGGTGTGTTCAAGTGCATTTTGGGTGTGCTGGTCTTACAGTGAGGTGTGTTCAGGTGTATCTGGGCGTGCTGGTCTTACAGTGAGGTGTGTTCAGGTGCATTCTGGGCGTGCTGGTATTACAGGGAGGTGTGTTCAGGTGCATTCTGGGGGTATTGCTATCTTGAGGCAGCGGGAAGTGATCACGCCATTGACCAACAAAAACCTGGTCTAAAGTCAATAACGCAGCATTTCATTGTTTTAACTATGGCTCATGCACAGCGCGCGCACACGATGCTTGTTACACACACAGGGACGCACAGGGATGCACAGTAGCACACACACACACACACACACACACACACGCAAAAGATTACAAATAAAAATATTACGGTGCAAATCCTCCATCATAACAGCAACGCTCCAAGGTCCAAACGCGCCTGGCTTTTAAAGGGAATGGGAGATGATCTCTGATTGGTTGATTGCATGTTACACCCAAAACACACCTCTGATTAATGAAGACACTAAGTACAACCCTTTAGGACCAGGGACCCGGCACACACGGACCCTTTTATCTGCCGTCAAACCAGCAAAAGTGGATTTGGACACGCCCTAAACACACCTGCGCCAGGCGCTTCACACCGTGAACTTAGACCGGTAAAATAGGGCCCTTGGTGTCTCTGTTTCTGTCTTAATGGGAAAAAGTGTGCTGCTTCTGCAGAGACCTCAGAGAAGAAGCAAAGTCTGTCTGAAGCCATCGAAGCGTTTCGTCAGTAGACAGTAACGCACACTTTATTCCTCCGAATTTCAGAGATTTCTGCCTAAAAGGAACTTTTTCCTCGCCACTAAATGCTTGCTCTTTGGGGAATTGCTGGGTCTTTGTAAATGATAGTGTGGTCTAGACCTACGCTATCTGTGAAGTGTCTTGAGATAACTCTTGTTATGATTTGATACTATAAATACAATTGAATCTGAGCAGCCAAAATGATCCTAAAAGTAGCAATATATGACATGCCTGGCTATTGTTTTCTGCCACAAGCCTATAAAGGAAGGGTTTAAAGGGTTGACTGACTACGTATTACAGTGTATTACCAGATCACCTGCAGCTGTGAGTCACAGTGTAACAGCAGACATCTGCTGGCGTCACCATTACATCATCGCCGAGTCTCGCTGAGGTTGATTTAAACCCAAATCCTCCGAGACTGTTACATCAAGAGCTTCTCCAAAAATGTTCATCCCTCAATAGATAAAAATTCAAAGAGCCCCCTGAGCCAAACTAAAGATGATAAAGACAAGACTTATTCTGGGGTTTTAAAATAACCCTCTCTCCTCGGTGAAGACACAGCGACACAACTTAAAAGGGTCCCATCACATGGTGCTCGTTGGATGCTTTTATATAGACCTTAGTGGTCCCCTAATACTGTATCTGAAGTCTCTTTTATATAGACCTTAGTGGTCCCCTAATACTGTATCTGAAGTCTCTTTTATATAGGCCTTAGTGGTCCCCTAATACTGTATCTGAAGTCTCTTTTATATAGGCCTTAGTGGTCCCCTAATACTGTATCTGAAGTCTCTTTTATATAGACCTTAGTGGTCCCCTAATACTGTATCTGAAGTCTCTTTTATATAGACCTTAGTGGTCCCCTAATACTGTATCTGAAGTCTCTTTTATATAGACCTTAGTGGTCCCCTAATACTGTATCTGAAGTCTCTTTTATATAGGCCTTAGTGGTCCCCTAATACTGTATCTGAAGTGGTCCCCTAGTTTGTTTTTGTTTTTCTGAACAACCACCCTTCAAAACATCAGAACTATCCCTTTAAAGCACGTGCGTCAAAGTCAAGGCCCTTCGCATATCAATTCCGGTTCACAATAACTTTTTGCCCTCCTAATTTTTGTTGCATTTTCCAACATTCTTGGTGCTGTTTTTTGACATTTTGTGGGCATTTTTCAACGTTATTTACACTTTGTTGAGATTTTTTGGGATTTTATTTTTTTCAAAACATTTGTAATTTTTTACACTATTTCTGACATTTCTGGTGCTATTTCAACCCGGTCTCACGCCAGTTCTTAAATAGTCACGTTATTTTTATTTATCGATTCGTATACAGGACTCAATTTTCTTGTTTATTTCGTGTACAGGTCACGATTTTCAAACGGACACGAAAAGGAACTCCAACAAGACGGACGTGAACCCCGGTGTCCTGGGTGAAAGTCACACATCCTGGAGGTAACCGACTCCATCTAGCCTAGCTTAGCACAGATCCTGGAGGTAACCGGCTCCATCCAGCCTAGCTTAGCACAGATCCTGGAGGTAACCGGCTCCATCTAGCCTAGCTTAGCACAGATCCTGGAGGTAACCGGCTCATTCTAGCCTAGTTTAGTACAGATCCTGGAGGTAACCGACTCCATCTAGCCTACTGCTCCCAATAAGTAACAAAATAACGCCAACATGTTCCTATTTCCATGTTGTGATTTGTATAGTCACAGTGTGTACTAATAACAAGGTCACATGACACACAGCCATCTTCTAACCGTATACATACTGGGAACTATATTCTCAGAAGGAGAAGCACTGCTACTTCTGCTCCTCACCACGGGGCTTCTCAGGTGCTGCGAGCAAATCACTCCGCCCAAGTAGCAGAAGTAGCAGTGCTTCGCCTTCTGAGAATATAGTTCCCAGATTCCACAGTGAGTGCGTGCTGTAATTCTGCAGAGTCACACCGCTGACACACTCCTCTGAGTTCGCAGCAGGAAAACATTCAATTAAATGAGATTTTAAGGTTGTTTTTTTCCTTCTCTTCACCTCCCTGATGTGTGCCATTCTCCGGGATCAAAGCACCGCTGCGTTTGGCATTTTAGTTTCCATGGTGACTGAAAAAACGGCAGGCTGGGGCAGCCCGCCCGCCATGCGGTCCTTTCTAGAGCAGACTGGCTCACTACGCGGGGAGTAAACATGGTCATCTGCAGCGCTGGAAGAAGTGTTTAGTGGAGTAACTAAAGTAACTAGTAACTAAAGATGTAACAGACGAATGTAGTGGAGTAACTAAAGTAACTAGTAACTAAAGCTGGAACAGATGAATGTAGTGGAGTAACTAAAGTAACTAGTAACTAACTAAAGTAACTAGTAACTAAAGCTGGAACAGATGAATGTAGCGGACTAACTAAAGTAACTAGTAACTAACTAAAGTAACTAGTAACTAAAGCTGGAACAGATGAATGTAGCGGAGTAACTAAAGTAACTAGTAACTAACTAAAGTAACTAGTAACTAAAACTGGAACAGATGAATGTAGCGGAGTAACTAAAGTAACTAGTATCTAAAGCCGGAACAGATGAATGTAGCGGAGTAACTAAAGTAACTAGTAACTAACTAAAGTAACTAGTAACTAAAACTGGAACAGATGAATGTAGCGGAGTAACTAAAGTAACTAGTATCTAAAGCCGGAACAGATGAATGTAGCGGAGTAACTAAAGTAACTAGTAACTAACTAAAGTAACTAGTAACTAAAGCTGGAACAGATGAATGTAGCGGAGTAACTAAAGTAACTAGTAACTAAAGCCGGAACAGATGAATGTAGCGGAGTAGAAGTAGAAAGTGGCAGGAAAAGAAAAGACTACAAGTAAAGCACAAGTACCTCAACGTTTGGTACTGAAGTACAGACAGTACTGGAGTAAAAGTACTCAGTTACATTCCCCCGCTGCTCGTCTGTGCTTTCTGATTGGACCGGAGGCAGACATGCTGCTCTTATCGCTCAACGCTTTGATCTTCTGAAGAAAACTGTGCTTTCAGAATCTGCCTGCATCTTTATTTGTGGAATGAAAGAAAAATGATTACTACTTTTTTCTGAAAGTATGACTGATCTGTGTTGATGCCTTTTGATGCTCTCAATATTTTTATTCATCTTAACGTGAAAGAGCATCGTTGCCCCCCCCTCCTTCCCTTAAACGCTGTGGGCTGAAGTCGATGAGCAAATCTGCACGGAGATGAAAGCGTCTCGGTTAAAAAGCATCTGTGAGGCAGAGAAATGGCGAGCTGAGCTCCTCGCTGTGCTGCAGAGACGCACGAAGAAGAAGAAGTGATTGACACAACAACAGGAGAGCAGCTATAAAGCTCCATTTCAGAAGGGTAACTGCAGCAGGACTTATCAGGGGTGGATATCAAACCTCCACGTGGACCCAAATGTGTCTGTAAGAGACTGTGTGTCTGTATGCTATCTGTGCTATACGTAGTGCAGGGGTGTCAAACTCATTTTCCCAGAGGGCCACACTGGAAAAAGAGAATCACACCAAGGGCCAGACATGGAGAGTTTATTGACGTACTTTTGTTACCACATGCCACTTTCTTGTTAACATTTGGGTAGCTTTTATCATCATTTTTTATTTATTTTTTTTGCCAAATTCTCTGGGTGGGCAAATCAGAGAAAGGGGAGGTAACCTTTCCCCTTATGACCTCATAAAGAGAAGATTCCTGATTGGTCCATCTGAGCTTTCATTTTCTCAAAGGCAGAGCAGCATACCCAGGGCTCGGTTTACACCTATCACCATTTCTAGCCACTGGGGGGGCCATAGGCAGGCTGGGGGAACTCATATTAATGTTAAAAAACCTCATAAAGGGACATTTTCATGCCATGGGACATTTAAAGGGATAGAGTTTTTCTCATTTTTGTTGTTTTTGTTCCGACTTTTTTGTGGCTTTCTCAGACATTTGTCACCTTTTTTGTAAATATGTAGCTTTCTCCGAGATTTTTGTACACTTTTTGTCGCATTTTTGTTGACATGAAGCCCTACAAAAGTCACCAAAAGAGTTCCTTAGCCATAGAATTCAAATGCAAATCAAGCAAAACAATGATCAGGTTTCATACGCATTTTAACCAACCATTTGACTTCAGACTTTTTTTGACATAATATTTCAAAACTTTTTTGACTTTTTTCCCCGTAATATTATGACTTTTACTGTCAACTAACCCCGGTACTCCTGCCTGCTTCTCCAAAACCTTGTGCCGACCGGCATCTACTGTAGCTAACTAGGGATGGGTACCGTTCACTACCGGTACCGATACCTGGAATTCGGTTCCGGTAGCCAACAGTACTTTCTTTTCCTGGTACTTTCCCTCTGTAATAACAAAAAATAATTTAATTTCTAAAAAGAATCCAAACCTATTCATCATATTTACTTAAGAACACAGATGTGATCGCGCTTACGCCCTCTCGGGTACCCCGAATTTGATTTAACGTGAATCGGTCCTCGGTAGTACCCACATAATTCGGTCGGTACCCAAATAAATACTGGCTCCAACTCTCTTCCTGTTTCTCTCTCTCTCGCGCGCACACACACACACACACACACACACACACACACACACACACACACACACACACACACACACACACACACACACACACACACACACACACACACACACAATCACACTCACACACTAGTACCCAACCTGATAGTTAACACACTGATGGAAAAGCACCTCAAACATCTGATCTATCCATTTAAATCCACCCCCATGAGTACATTGTCCTACATTTTGTTTTTGTGCAAGCACTGGATTAAATTTTAAGACTAGCAGGATTAAATCTGGGTGGGGGAAAGTGAAAGAGCAGCGCTTGTCCCTCCCTCATCACCACCACTGAGGTGCCCTTGAGCAAGGCCCTTAACCTCCAACCACTCCAGTGGAGCTGCTCAGTGGCCAGTAGATCAGACTGGGGTTGTACTGGGCAGCTCCCAGCAGATCAGACTGGGGTTGTACTGGGCAGCTTCCAGGTATGAATGTGGAACTGTGTGAATGTGACAAGTCGTCGTTGCAAATGAGAAGTTGTTCTCACTCGACTTACCTGGATAAATAAAGGTTAAATAAAAAAATGAGATGCTGTGGCAGATCTGACTTAAGGTGTAAAAACTGTGTACAAAACACAGTCCGACTCTGTGACCTGAGTCAGGCGTGATGTTTGAACAAAGTGGATCAGGGGGCACCTAATCAATTCCTCCAGACAGCCCAGAACATACAGATCCTCGGTGTTAAATCTGTCGGCCGCGGTCCAATCTGGGGAGCCGTGTTCGGGTTTGAGGCGACAGGAAGTCGATAAGACAAACTCGCCCTGAGCTCTGCTACTGGAACTTTAAATCAGTTCCACCCCCCTCTGTGACCGTGCTGCAGTTTATCGAAAACTTTAGTGCTGGGAGGTCTAATCAGCCTCTAAACTAGAGCCCGACTGATAAAGGATTATAAAGGCCGATATCAATACCAATATTTGGTGATTTAAAAATCTGATATTCCAATAAATCTGCCAATATATATTTTAAAAACAAATCCAGAAACGTGTAACAAAACATAAACAGATTAGTTAGTTAGAGTCCTGACTAAAATAATATGATAATGCAGTTTAGAGAGGAACATCAAAATATATTAAAGTTCTGATAAATAAAATGTATATAAACACAAACTTAAGATATGAAACTTAAAGGGTTAAACACAAGTGTTGTCTCGTCCGTTTTTATTTGATTTTTTAAATATTCATTAATCGGCCATTATAAGTGCTGATACCGATAGTTTGGAAAAAGCCTAATATCGGGCTCTACTCTAAACCAAACTGTAAAAACCTGATAGAAAGAAAATAAATTATAAAAACATACAATTTGCAAATATATATCCTTGACTTAATAGATTTAATGGTTAAATTCCAGTTTAATACTGTAAATACATTCCTAAATTAGGTAAAATAAGTTTTTGCAGGTGTAAATATCCTTCATTAAACAATTAACAATTATTGTATTTTTACAAGATTTGTTTTCCGTTATTATCTGGGTCTTTTTTGGCGTCCCAATTGTCAGAATATTCCCATTCTTTTTTTTTATTTTTTTTTACAGTTTTCTTTTCAGCGCAAATGATGAGAAAGCAGATTGATTTAGTACTTTGGATGCATCAGGTAAACTGCTGTCTGTTTTAGGGCTGCAAACTGGAGTCCTCAACCAAGTTTCATTGGGTAAATATATGCAATGACAATAAAGATCTATCCATCCATCCATCCATCCATCCATCCATCCACCCACCCATCCATCCATCAATCAATCTATCTACCCATCCATCCATGAATCTATCCATCTATCCATCCACCCACCTATACATCTCTTTCCATCCACCCATCCATCCATTTATCTATCTATCCATCCACCCATCAATCCATCCATCTACCCATCCATCCATTTACCTATCTATCCATCCACCCATCCATCTACCCATCCATCCACCCCTTTCCATCTGTCCATCCATCCACCCACCCATCCATTTACCTATCTATCCATCCACCTATCTACCCATCCATCCATCCATCTACCCATCCATCCACCTATCTACCCATCCATCCATTAATTCCATTTATCTATCTATCCATCCACCGCTTTCCATATGTCCATCCATCCATTTATCCATCCACCCACCCATCCATCCATCCATCCATCTACCCGTCCATCCATCTATCGATTTACCCATCCATCCATTTATCTATCTATCCATCCACTTATCGATCCATCTCTTTCCATCTGTCCATCCGTCCATCTGTCTGTCCATCCTGAAACTCACTATGCAGCTGATATAAGGATAATATGAAGACTGTAAATAGGAGCGTGAGTCCGTCTCGGAGGTTTAAAAGACGAGTCTCAGACTCCCTCTGCGGTGAGACTGTCGTCTGAAGCACGCTGAGAGCTTCATGCTCCTCCACATTTATTTGGACTCGATGAAACGGTCAAGAGAGCAGTGGCAGATCTTTTTTTTGTCTCTCTGTGAATCAAGGGAAGCGTCAGAGTTTACAGCCATCTGGAGAAAAAGCTGCTGCAGAGACAGTGGTGGAAGAAGCATTCGAATACTTCAAAGACTGACATGCAACTGAAATCCCTTAAAATCCCCAAATATCTGTCACACACACACAATACCCGGTCCCCACTTAATATTCAATTAAGCCTTCCCAAAACACAACACTGCCTCTGGTCTTGCCTCTTTTCAATCTGCCGCTGCTCACGACTACAACGCTCTGCAAAAGACTTAAACTGGACAAACTGATTTTTATTTCATCCTGCAGAATCACCATCTCATCCATGTTCACGGTTGCTTTTCTACATCATACTTTCCCAGCTACACAGTTGTAAGGTTTCTCCCTTTCTTATTCACCCACGTACCTGTGCGCTTCTCTCTCCCTGCTTAAACTTGTTGGCTGCTGTCTTAAATTACTCATTTTAATTCTTTGTGGGATTGTGTCTCTTTTTGGTCATATTTGTTTCCTTTTGGGGTTGTTTTGGGTCCCTTTGTGGTAGTTTTGCGTCACTTTTTCACATCATTTTGGACTGTTTTTTTTTATCACCATATCTGTGTCTGAAACATTGGAAAAGCTAGAGCAGATCATAAATGAATAAAACTCAAAAAACGTAAAGACCAAACTTGTTAAAGAAGTCCATTGGGGACCAACTCAAGTTAACAACAAGTCATTTAGTTAGTTAGTTGGCGTGGAAAGCCCTGACCTTATCTTTCATGCCTGAAAACTTCCAAAGACCTGAGGAAAAAAAAAAAAGATTTCACTGACAGGTTTCTTCATTTTCGTTTTGACTTGTATTAATAAAAGTGACAGTTATGATCAAACTGGTTTATCAGCTACTTAAAGAAACTATTCCTGGCCTCTCTCATATCAAATTATGCATTATCTGGGACTGTCTGTGTAGTGTGAAGCCCTTACGGGAAAGAGTCAGCGTGGCTGTTAGCAGCCTAACACTTGTTCTTTTTTTCCCACGGAGGCGATCGCTCAACCTTTCCTCAGCTATCAATACGCCGAGCTAATCTGCTCCGATAGCCCCAGAGCTGCTCACCATCCAACCGACTGAACAGGAAAACAGAGACTGAGAATGTGTGTGCAGTTTGTGGGCCTGAGGGAGGGACAATAAGACGTTTTAAATACCACAGAGAGTTGAACATAATCTGGAGAAACACTGCAATGAAATGGAGAATGAATGGAAACATATTCGTCTTTCATTGTGCATAATAAGCCTCATATCTTGTATCGATCTGAGATATGAGGATGTATTTTCTGCCACAGCTAGGGACGGTCATTTATCAAACGCTCCTGTGAGTCGTTAGTCTAGAAATCTAGACGCACCCTAGCGGCAGCAAATGTAATCTGCAGCCAGCAACTCTCTGTTGGCTTGCGAGCTGGAAAACCAAACTCTAGTCAGGCCAATCACATTGTGTATAGAGTCGGTGGGTGGGGCTTAACATAAGGACGGCAGGGTTGCAACGGTTCCGCGTGAATTCCCTGCTACTTGAAAACAAAGAAGATGGCTGCTGCTGCTGCTGGAATCGGCTTTGTCCGAGACTCTGGAAGACTTGGAGTTCAGCTTTTCTTTGACAAAAGAACAAAAAACGGCACTGAAGTCATTCTTAAAAAAGGAAGATGTGTTTGTAGTTTAATCTATTAACTAGCGAAGCTCTGGTTGGTTGTAGCGCTATCCTATTGGTGCAGAGGGAATTTGAAAGACAACCGTTTATCCCGCCCCTCAGATTGAGCCTTGCCAATGGGGAGTTCCCAGACCCAACATCTGGATGTGGGTCTGGCTTGTCAGGCTAGTGGGTCGTCCTAGAGGGCAGGAATAAACGACCCATATCGTCGTATGGTTTGGAGGATTTGTTGAAACTTACATAGGCCTATGTATGTAATTTGGACGACTGCGTGGGGCTACAAAACCATTTTTTAAAACTTTTATTTCAATTTTCAGGACCAGTAATGAATAATATGACATCTGCTTAAGCCCTTTAATCATTTGGATAGGTTGTACACGTTTTTTTTTTCCGTACCCATACCAAATATCTTGGCTCTAGGAGTCCCTAAACCTTAAATATGGCTTCCCACTTCAGACGTTGTTTGTTAGGGGATGAAAACGACAACATTCCCAGCGGCAAAAAAACCCAACCAGGATTCAAAATTCAGCCAAAAAGCAACAACAAAATCTAAATCCTCTATCTGATTTGAACCATTCTGTATGTGTGTAACGAGCAGACCCAGGGCAATGTTCCTAAAAATTCGTATTTGCAGTTCAAATCATCAATGTCTTAAATGTCTTTTAAATGTAAATAGTCATATTCTGACAAATAACATTCATTTCTAGGGCTGGGTATTGTTAAAAAATTGTCGATACCGGTATCAATACCGTGACTTCGATACCGGTTCCTAAACGATACTTTTATCGATACCAATTGTATAAAATTAAATAAATACAACATTACGGCACAAATATTTTAATTTATTTTGTATCTCCTACTACGTGAGCCCGGTCTCTGTGCGTAACGTAGATTTTTTTCCAGAATGCCTCTACGCTGTGTAACGTTAGACAGCCAATCACCAGCATTACTAGATCCTGGTAGAAGCATGCTGCGTGATTACTGGCTCGCTGACGCTGACGAGACTTACTCCTTAGGAACTGAAATTGGGTATGGAATGACGAGGCATTTTTTTCAATACTTTAGAGTAGGGCTGGGCGATATGGAGAAAATCCAATATCATGATATTTTTGACCAAATAACTCAATATCGATTCCGCAACGATATTGTAGTGTTGACTATTGGTGCTGTCACGAAATATTTACACAATAAGATTTTTGATAAATAATCATCAGTAATGTGGCTATAAGGACTAAGTGGGTAAAGGCAAATAATAGAACAGCTAGAACAGTCTGGTAAGTTCAGAAAAGTACATCACTTTACTGTAATGCAGCCTTTAAAACCAGGAAAAGACAACACTTATGCCATATTACAATATTACGATATCCAAAATCTAAGACGATATCTAGTCTCATATCACGATATCGATATAATATTGATATATTGCCCAGCTCTAGTTTAGAGGCAATTCGGTCGGTGCCTAAAAAGTAGTGAATACGATACCCAGCCCTATTCATTTCTAAGTTATTGAGAGATTGAGAAAAATGAGCAAGTGTTTTTAAGTACTGTCATCGTTTCTACTTTTAAAACATGCACTGGAAATGTCTTGAGTATACTGTATGACGTTGACAGAAATGCAGATCTAAAGAAAAGGACTAAATATACTTTCCATAGTTTCCAGGGAACCTATAGGAGGCGTATAGGCAGAGCCTGAGAGGCTGAGTCATGCAGGAAGGTCTCTGTTCTGTCACAGATCAGACTGAGTGCCGTCTCGCAGGAGAAATATGTGCTGACGTTTGTCATTACAGAGGCAGAGCGGATCAGACGCTGCTGGACACCTGCGTGGGTTTCAGACGCGGCTGGAAGTTTGAAGTTCCTCGGGAGACTCTCTGAAAACCATCGTTGGGTCTGAGCAGGACAGAAATAGCAGCTGCAAGGAATTGTGGGCCGTTTGTTTTTCAAGCCTGCACAGGAGGCAGAAAGTGTGAAGCGTTCAGGACAGATCAAGGATCAGTATGGCTGTCAGATACAGCACAGTGATCTGAAATAACTAGCCCAATAGTTTCCAGAAACTGTCTACACAAATACACCAAATCTGAGCATTAACAACCATGGGTTTTATCTGTTCATATTCAGGGGAATTTCAGGGTTCAGCTTTCAAAACTATTTTGGTGTAAATAAAAGTGAGTGCACCTGAAATGCTGAGTAAGTAAAGTACGACTACGTGGTATAATCTTACGGTAGTAAAACTACTGAAATACAGACAAAGACTCATCAAACTATATCAAGAATGCCTTACACATGAAAAAAAAAAAAAGACATCAAATAAAAATCAAGGATAAAAACACAAAGTCCAGGACTTATTTCCATTGTGGTCCTCAACTTATTTCCATTGTATGCGCAATAAAAGACCTACGCTGCTTTCTACGCAAGATTTGGGATCCGTCCAGTTTAACAACAAGTAGAACTATTCAGATGTTATGGGACCTGTCCAGTTTAACAACCAGTAGAACTATTCAGAGGTTATTGGACCCGTCCAGTTTAAAAACAAGTAGAACTATTCAGAGGTTATTGGGCCCGTCCAGTTTAACAACAAGTAGAACTATTCAGAGGTTATTGGACCCGTCCAGTTTAACAACAAGTAGAACTATTCAGAGGTTATTGGACCCATCCAGTTTAACAACCAGTAGAACTATTCAGAGGTTATTGGGCCCATCCAGTTTAACTCCACATACAGTTGTGTTGATGGATTTTATTGTCAAAATGTTCGCTTTCTTCCGAGTCGACTATTAAACAAACAGCTCCACCAAAAATGTCACTGCGGTGGGTCCGTTCTAATTGGACAACGTTCAACTCGTCAGTTCTGTCAGCTCATCGTCCTGATATCACACATCTGGAAACGTGACGTGAGTCAGTGTAATATTTCTTTCTATACTTGTAAAATTCATTTGTCGACCTGTTGTAGATGTTAAGTGCCCTATAGTTCCTCAATAAATACAGTTCAAACTCAAAATATGCCTCATTGTGTGTGAATAGAGGTGAATAAATATATATGTTTGTGTTGGGCTGTGGGGTTGGGGGGGGGGTTGTTGTTTGGACAGACCTGCCCCCACTGCTAACTAAAATCTTAGAGAAAACACTGGACAGGAAGGCAAGTCCTTCAGCCAGCCTCCCGCTGCACATTTAGACCGTGCCAAAAGTGTTCTCGCTGTGTATACCGTATGTGACAGCACTGTACGCCGTAGTGAATACAGGATTTAAGCATGTTGTCAAAGTGCTAGAGCACTGCTACAGTTAGCCTTCATATGTGCATAATCCATTTTCATTCCCAACCTGTCACATTCGGACGCTTGGCGTCACGGTCTGGTGCATTCTAATCAGTCCTTGGTTTCCGCTCTGTATAAACGAGCTCAAGCTGCAGATACCAAATCATCAACAGGTCAGACTCAGTTATGATGGAGCATTTACATCCATAATGCAAGTTGAAGAAAACAGATAATGGAAGTAAACCCCTCTGTTCATTTGACCATGGGTGGTTACAAATATGCAATGGCTTAAAAGTAGCAAGTAGTCACACAGTAGACTGATCTCATGAAGTGGCGCATGTATGACACGCCAATTCGTATGCCGTTCTCGCGTGTTATCAAGACGCATACTCGCTTTTTAGCGTGTTTATCAACGCCGTTCGGCCGCCATTGACCTACATTAAGTGTGAATTTTCGCCATAGCAAATAGTACGAAACGATGTAAGTCTGTGGAGGGAAGTTGGTTGGTTGGTCGGGGTGGAGGATGGGTAAAACGCAGGACTTTCACCCAGGAGAGCCGGGATTGTGGCGTTTTTTTTGTGTTAATTAAAAAAATGTTAAGCATTCCCCAATGTTTCTTTCCGAAACCCAACCGTTAGTTGTTTTCCTACGCTTGTGACGTTGGTCACCGTAGCGTTTGTCGTTTTTATTTATATCTATATTTTTTTTACAGATAGCACGCCACGTGGTGTGTATGTTTACATCCGCTGTATACAGCGTGGACATACACGTGGAAAGTTCAAAATGCGTACAGATGACACGCCACTTGGCTTTAGGAAAGTGGCATGATGAAAGTCATGATGCCACTTTGCACACAGTGAGAAAAAAAATCAATCATGTATAGAAATAAACAGGGATGCACCGAATCCAGGATTCTGGTTCAGATTCGGCTGAATATTGGGCTTTTTGACGGGGTTCTGGTTTCTGCCGAATCTTAGAATTTTTTTCCACCGTACCAAACCCTACTCTTGCATTACGCGCACTACGCTGGTCGACATAATGACGGCGCCGTTGATTACGGGAAGGTTCAATGCAGTAGGCTGTGAGAAAGTGGAAATAGAAAAAATCGTTGTTTGGCAGTACTTTCAGTCAAAAGAAGGCCGTTCAAGTCCAGCTACATGTTCAATCTGTTCAATGCCGATTTGTCTGGTGGTGGCGAGGACCCTAAACTATACACAACATGGCCGCTGTTACAACATTTGGTCTGAAACATCTGGAAGAATACGAGTTGTGCATGAAGGAATCTCCAGACAGCAGCAGAATGCAGCAACTTCAGGTACAGCAAAGGAAGGACAGTCCCGGCTAAAAACTGGTGTTAACCAGACAACCATTACCAGCTTTTCTAGCCATACACCTGGGGGTAGCCTACTTTATGGGATTATAAATCTAAAAAGCTAATATTTTGGATATTGATTGGATCTTGAGATAAACATAGGCCTATGGTAATTGTCAAAATAGTTTTTCCCACTTGTCTTCCTGTATATATAATAATGTTGCCTATTCTTTTCTTTTTTTTTACAGATAAAATAAAAAGAAAACTACACAGCTGTGGATGTTGTTTACTTCATGAACGTGTTTACTGTGTTCATGGACTGCGGATGGGCGGAGGATTGAGCAGAATCTCAACCAGTAGATTCGGTATTCAGCCGAACCCCAAAAATCTGGATTTGGTGCATCCCTAATAGAAATAAATTAATAAATGAATCCTTTTATCATTGCATCGTATATCCCTCTGAATGGTAATTTGGGTGCTTTGCGATTCCCACCTCTAAAAACTATATTTACAGACGGGACTGGGAAAAGTTTCCTCTGCTCCTGCTATGTAAAACAACCAACTCTTCTCTTTGAAAAACAAAAGCCTGACTCAGCAGTATTCACATGACGATATGTGACCTCTCTGCTGTCGTCAAAACGCCCATCAAAATTCAGCCCGGAGACATTTTTAAACCCAAAAGTGCTTCGTCTGACACCAGATCAGCACTACAGAGCTCCAGACACACACACACACACACACACACACACACACACACACTTTCCGTGCTGCCCTGCTCGCAGTGATGCTATTAAACAAGAACGTTCTCCACCGACTAATTACCCAACTTGGCTCGGTGCAGAGAGGAACTGGAAGAGAGACTTGAACTCCTGCCACCGGCCTCTGGAGCTCACAGAGACACACTTTCATCTCCGACAAGTTCAATGTGACACCAAAAAGTTTCTTTTGCTTCATGTTCCACGTGACTCCAGGTAAAACAGCACCTCCGTTAAAATCCAGCTGTGCAGTGTAACTAAGTACATGTACTCCAGTACTTGTACTTCAGTCCAAATGTTGAGATACTTGTACTTTACTTGAGTCTTTTCTTTTCATATTACTTCCTACTTCTACTCCGCTACATTCCAGAGAGAAACATTGTACAAAACAAGACATTTGAGGACAACATCTTGGGCTTTTTTGGGGAACACTGATCCACATGTTAGAGACCCAACAACTGTTCCATTCATCCAGATCAGAATTGATCAATGATTAAAATAATTGTTAATTGCAGCCCTTAAGATATTAGTTTGCTGCTACTGTATATAACTGCTCTGAACGTCACGTACCGCCCCTTTAAATGTGAAAGCCACCGTGATTATGTGTCTCTGTGAGCATGCGGATACACAAAGACATTTCTTTTCTTTCCCAGAAGCCCCCCCCACACACACACACACACTTACATATTTGGGTTTGTGAGTGGTTTTAGATGGGGTTGCCTAGCAACTGAGACTCTTTTTTTGTACAGTGCTGTCATCATGCTATCGCACAAACACACACACACACACACACACAGAAACACACACACACACACACACACACAGACACACGCACACAAACACACCCAGACACACACACACACAGACGCAGACGCACACACACACACACACACACACACACACACACAAAGACACACACACACACAACCACACACAGACACACACGCACACAAACACACACACACACGCACACAGACACACACGCACACAAACACACGCACACAGACACACACACACACACACACACACACACAAAGACACACACACTGCCTGCCCATCC
>NC_041342.1:32458149-32468149 GCF_004354835.1 Perca flavescens
GTGCCACGTAAAACATGTCCTGTTCTATAGACATGGTCCTTATTTATATATGTTATACTGTCCAACCAGTAGAACATGTCATGTCCTGTAGACATGTTCCTTATTTATATATTTTATACTGTCCAACCAGTAGAACGTGTCATGTCCTGTAGACATGGTCCTTATTTATATATTTTATACTGTCCAACCAGTAGAACATGTCATGTCCTGTAGACATGGTCTTTATTTATATATTTTATACTGTCCAACCAGTAGAACATGTTCCGTTCTGTAGACATGGTCCTTATTTATATATTTTATACTGTCCAACCAGTAGAACGTGTCATGTCCTGTAGACATGGACTTATTTATATATGTTATACTGTCCAACCAGTAGAATGTGTCCTGACCTGTAGACATGGTCCTTATTTATATATGTTATACAGTCCAACCAGTAGAATATGGTCTGTCCTGTAGACATGGTCCTTATTTATATATGTTATACAGTCCAACCAGTAGAATATGGTCTGTTCTGTAGACATGGACTTATTTATATATGTTATACTGTCCAACCAGTAGAACGTGTCCTGTCCTGTAGACATGGTCCTTATTTATATATGTTATACAGTCCAACCAGTAGAATATGGTCTGTTCTGTAGACATGGTCCTTATTTATATATTTTATACTGTCCAACCAGTAGAACATGTCCTGTTTTGCAGACATGGTCTTTATTTATATATTTTATACTGTCCAACCAGTAGAACATGTCCTGTTCTGTAGACATGGTCCTTATTCATATATTAATGTTGTTCCAATATGACTTTGTGACCTTGTGTTGAATTTGTTAAGAATATATTTTTATGCGTTTTATTACGTTTAAAAATATCGAAAATAATATCAATATCGCAATATCACATTTTGTCAACACCGTGCAACCATAATGCATGTGTCAAACTCAAGGCCCGCGGGCCAAATCCAGCCCCCTGGAAATTTTGATTCGGCCCACATATCAATTTAGGTTCACAATACATTTTGGTCCGCCTACTTGTGCGCCAAACCCCCCAAAAAAATTGAAACTGCAATTACGCTTCACGCAAAGCTTAATTTGGCAGATTTACCAACTTTGAGACTCAGAAGTACACAACCAGCGAGTTTGCCTATTCAGGCCTATTATTGAAAATGTAATCAGAATACATTGTTTTGCTACATTCTATGACGGCTAAGGAACTTTTTTCGGGCTTTATGTCAACTAAACTGTAAGTGAAAAGCCTAAATGAGATATGCAATAACACAGTCAAATATAGTTTACTTTTTAAAATTAAATAAAATGTCTGGCCCCTGATGTGATTCTCATTTTCCAGTGTGGCTCTTTTTGAAGGAGTTTGACACCCCTGCTTTAATGTAAACCATGCTTGTCAAATCTCTTGGAAGCTGGTGGTTTTAAACGTTGCTGCGACTGTCCAAAAATAGACAGTAGGGATTTATTTCTCTGGGTGGGCAAAGCAGAGAAAGGGGAGGTAACCTTTCCCTTTATGACATCATAAGGAGAAGATTCCTGATTGGTCCATCTGAGCTTTCATTTTCTCAAAGGCAGAGCAGGATACCCAGCGCTCGGTTTACACCTATCACCATTTCTAGCCACTGGGGGACCATAGGCAGGCTGGGGGAACTCATATTAATGTTAAAAGTCAAAGTCTTGTGTTTTAACTTCTTCCAGGACGTGAACACCCGTTTCCTGGATGAAAGTCTTGTGTTTTCTCCTTAACTTCTTCAGGACATGAACACCTGTTTCCTGGGTGAAAGTCTTGTGTTTTCTCCTTAACTTCTTCAGGACATGAACACCTGTTTCCTGGATGAAAGTCTTGTGTTTTCTCCTTAACTTCTTCAGGACATGAACACCTGTTTCCTGGATGAAAGTCTTGTGTTTTCTCCTTAACTTTTCTGGGACATGAACTTTGCAGAAAAAAAGTCAATCCAACTAATCAGAGCCAGTAAAAAGTCACTGTCCTCTCATACAGGAACTGCCGCTGCCAGTTTGGAATTGAAAAAAATCCAATCTGTGAAGTCAGCAGTCCTCGAATCCCTCTGCCCTCGCCCCCCCGCTGTATCCTCTCCCACCCTTCAAACGCCACACGTGGGCCGGCATCTTTGCCAGAGATTTGGCTTCAATATGTGTTAAATATTACAGGATTTACCCTCCTCCTCCTCGGCTGCTGTTCATTCAGCTCAGATCCCATTTCCATGCAAACATGACACCTCCTCTGTGTCTCCACCCCCGGCCCTGCGGCTCACCTTACCCTCCTCGCTGTGAGGTGAAACCGTACACTGTATAATATTAATGGACAAAGCATCCGGTTCGGCAAAGTGCTGCAAATTCGGAAGTGCCTTAAACCTGCATTTTATCTAAATTCCTGCAGGGAGAGACTCTGTCACTGCCCGATGTGAGTCGAGCGCACAAGTAGCCTACAAGATGGCCTTTTGAGCTAACGTTAGCAATCAAACAATCATAGATAGCTAAAACATCTTTGAAATGACTGCTAGTTAGAAGTTAGCAATCAAACACAACAAAGGCTGTCATTTGAATGGTGTTTTGTGCTAATGTTAGCAATCTAACAATCATAGATAGCTACAATGTGTTTGAAACGATTTCGATCTTCTGTTATTGTATGTAAAGAGAAAAGTTTATTATTTTATGGATTTCACGAATTTCAGTAAGACACGTTATGCCGTAAACCGTTTAACTCTGAGCATGCTCGACTCACATCTGGAAGTGACACTGTCTTGTCATCTCTACAAATGCAAATGCGGAAGTTCCTTAAACCTGCTTTCTATCTGATTTCCAGTAGGGGGCGACACATGCGGTTGCAAAAGGAGGTCTATTTCTGTAGAAGTTTATGAGAAAGTGACCCACTTCTCACTTGATTTATTACCTCAGTAAACATTTTCATAATGAGTTTATGGTCTCAATCGCTAGTTTTAAGTCTTCTGCAACACAGAATGATGTTCAATTGTTGAATTATGGTCTCTTTAGCTCTCTCTCTTTAACTAAAAGCTCTATCTATATAAGGATCCTTTCCATAATGTTGTCAGACAATAATCTTAGTCCGTCAGCGGCAACAAACAGAACTTTTAGTGGGTATTAATGTTACATAGCAGCTTGTTTTGCCACTGCCGAATGCAGCGGTCTTGCAGTCTTTCAAACATGTTTTTGTTCCCATCAGTCACAAAAACATGGGAAAATAGGCTCCAGGTTTGAAAAGAATAACAAGTTACCCTTCAAGTTAACTAAAGAAGTATTGAGATCCTTTAGTAGAAATATTCAGTGACAAAAAGCCAGGTATATCAACAATATCGACAGCTGACAAACTATAGCATGTACGCTAAAGAACTGCAACTCTGACGTTATTTAATCTCTACTGCAAACTCCAATGAGTCCCATCATGAAGGCTTATTAGCAGCATTCGTCTGCTATCAAAGAAAAGGTCACATCAGCGCTTTCAGCTCCCTCGGAGCCTTAATATCTTCTTAATGAAATGGTCATTTTAAAAATGACTGCCAAGGCACACATTACAGAGAGTGAAATGAGGTATTTAGAGAATATCTTCTGCTACGTTTCCCCCTCTCATTCCCCCTGCTCTGGCGTTTCCCCCTCTCATTCCCCCTGCTCTGGCGTTCCCCCCTCTCATTCCCCTGCTCTGGCGTCCCCCCTCTCATTCCCCCTGCTCTGGCGTTTCCCCCTCTCATTCCCCCTGCTCTGGCGTTCCCCCCTCTCATTCCCCCTGCTCTGGCGTTCCCCTCTCATTCCCCCTGCTCTGGCGTCCCCCCCTCTCATTCCCCCTGCTCTGGCGTTCCCCCTCTCATTCCCCCTGCTCTGGCGTTCTGACCCATTTTTGTTGGTTATTCTGCGAGGTTGTGTTGCAGTCTCAACGGCCGCCAAACGGAGACGTTTGGCAACACCGACACTGACGCATATCTTGATGCCCAATCCCAGCTGCAACCAATCAGAAATGTGGATTTCCTGTGTCACGTCACAGAGAAATTCATCCTGAAAGCGTCAGCCTTCAGAGAAACGAGGAAGCCGAGCAAGCTTGACTTTGTATCTGAATCCGTCTGTCTCTCTCCAAAAGCCTCGTGGAAGAACACAAAAGCCCTTCTTCAAACACACACAAAGAGAGAGAGAGAGAGAGAGAGAGAGAGAGAGAGCTCCCTTTTTTTATCTCCTCGCTGCCAAAACAGAGCAACTTCCAAAAGATAAAAAAAACAAACCCTGTGGCGCCGCCAATCACCCGAGGCTTAATCGCCGGCGTTCAGGAAGCAGGAAGCATTACGGGAGGGGTGTGGCGGGTTGTGTCTCAGGGACGAGCCTCGCATGGATTGGAAACGATGCTCCATTACGGCTCTGAGAGAGCAGAGGGGGGCCCAGAGAGGTGGACGGGGCGTAGAAAAGGGTGGAACAAATGGTTCCTGGTGCTAAAATGAAGCCTGAATAAATGATGAGAGGGTAGCTCACACTGGAGCTAAGTGCTCTGTCAGCTGCAAGGGAGGGTGAGAGGGTGAGGAGGGAGAGGAGGGTAGCAATCTGACGCCACGGTCTCACACTGTCATTCTGCTGTAAAATCACACACACACACACACACACACACAGACACACACACACAAGAATCTGACAAAAACAAACAAACACACACACCCCTCTTTTCACAGTGAAGAGCAGAGAGAAAGTAGTCTCACATTGCCAGACTTCCACAACAACTGTGGCGTAAAGTCACCACAAATCAGTTGTGTAGTCTGACCTATTGTAGTGGGTATACTGTACTGTATATACAGTATATATGTGTATATATATATATATAGGCCAGAATCTGCCTTTGGGGGGGGGGGGGGGTCTAGGTGTCCTCCCCCAGGGTTATTTTGAGCGTCAACGACTTCATTTCCTGCTTTCGGATAACTTTTATTCACCAATTTACGGTGGAAATACCTTTAGAGCACATGTGTCAAACTCGAGGCCCGCGGGCCAAATCCGGCCCCTCGCAGATTATGATCCGGCCCGCATATCAATTTTGGTTCACAATACATTTTGGCCCACCTAGTTTTGTCACTTTCTCTGACGTTTTTGTCTCACACACACACACACACACACACACACACACACACACACACACACACACACACACACACACACACACACACACACACACACACACCGAGAGACACACACACAGGCTGTCACAGACACACACACACTCAGGCTGTCACAGACACACAGACAGGCTGTCACAGACAGACACACAGGCTGTCACACACACACACACACACACACACACACACACACACACACACACACACACACACACACACACACAGGAAGATGCTACTTGATTAGCACAGAGTAGGTCAAGCCAAACCAGCAGCTGGCTAATGTCTCTAAATAGCCCCGCCCTCGCTGGAAGCTCTCTGATTGGAGCAGCCAGTTGTGTACATGGGCGGCTAACGAGGAGGAAGCTCTGTGATTGGAGCAGCCAGTCGTACATCAGCGGCTAATGAGGAGGAAGCTCTGGACCGAAGCTGCAGAGTAATGACACTGAGTCACGAGCCAGAAAACTAAGAGATTCTGCAGATGATCTCATCCAGCGTTTTTCATACGTTCCCATTAAAGTGCTCATATTGTGCCTTTTGGCTTTTCCCCTTTCCTTTATTCTATAATATATATTTTTGTTCATGTTATAGGTTTACAAAGTGAAAAAGCCCAAAGTCCCCCCCCCAAAGGGACTTACCATCTCCAACAGAAAACACTGTTCACAAACTGCTCCAAACAGCTCTATTGTAGTCCAGCCTTTACTTCAGAGACCAACGTGGTCACTTTGGAACACACGTTATAATGCTCGCCTAGCTGCTAGCATGGTACACCCTCATACTCTGCTTCTGACTGGCTAGTAGTCCTTACCTAGGTACTGTCAGGGCCCGCCCTCATACTCTGCTTCTGACTGGCTAGTAGTCCTTACCTAGGTACTGTCAGGGCCCGCCCTCATACTCTGCTTCTGACTGGCTAGTAGTCCTTACCTAGGTACTGTCAGGGCCCGCCCTCATACTCTGCTTCTGACTGGCTAGTAGTCCTTACCTAGGTACTGTCAGGGCCCGCCCTCATACTCTGCTTCTGACTGGCTAGTAGTCCTTACCTAGGTACTGTCAGGGCCCGCCCTCATACTCTGCTTCTGACTGGCTAGTAGTCCTTACCTAGGTACTGTCAGGGCCCGCCCTCATACTCTGCTTCTGACTGGCTAGTAGTCCTTACCTAGGTACTGTCAGGGCCCGCCCTCATACTCTGCTTCTGACTGGCTAGTAGTCCTTACCTAGGTACTGTCAGGGCCCGCCCTCATACTCTGCTTCTGACTGGCTAGTAGTCCTTACCTAGGTACTGAGCATGTGCGACTCCCAACAAAGATAGAACAGAAGTGAGATGTCTCACTCTGTAGCTAAAACAGAGTGCTCAACACACAGGGTGAAAAGAGGAGCTGCAGCAATGTGCAGTACAACATAAATATGGTGTTTTTTTGGAAATTAAACCATGTAAACCTATTCTGATAGAACCTCTAAATACAATTATGAACCTGAAAATGAGCATAATCTGAGCACTTTAAGTTTACTGTGCAGAAATTGTAAATGCACATTAAAACAGGTTGATAGCAATAACTGAAATACTATTTCTGGATTTTATTCATGTTTAATACCTCGGTGGGCTGTTGCTTTGTGTTGTTTTTTTTCCACACAGTACAAACATCATTTCTGATGAAGCTCACACAGCAGCGAGGAGAGTTTAAAGCTCTCAGCGTTGGCATTGTGTACCTCGAGGGCGTCCAGACCCACTTTCTCCATAAACACACGATTAAAGAGAGGCAGCGCCCCAATCTCTCTCCTCTTAAACACTCATCCATTAAATATCCTCCAAGATTAATTATACAGGAAATTCAAAAGCTGTTTCATACTTATAGACTGTAAAAAATATCGGACAAAGCTTTACAGGAAGGTGTGTTCAGGTGCATTCTGGGCGTGCTGGTTTTACAGGGAGGTGTGTTCAGGTGCATTCTGGGCGTGCTGGTCTTACAGGGAGGTGTGTTCAGGTGCATTCTGGGCGTGCTGGTGTTACAGGGAGGTGTGTTCAGGTGCATTCTGGGCGTGCTGGTGTTACAGGGAGGTGTGTTCGGGTGCATTCTGGGCGTGCTGGTCTTACAGGGAGGTGTGTTCAGGTTAGGGCTGGGCGATATATCGATATTATATCGATATCGTGATATGAGACTAGATATCGTCTCAGATTTTGGATATCGTAATATCGTGATATGACATAAGTTTCTTTTCCTGGTTTTAAAGGCTGCATTACAGTGAAGTGATGTCCTTTTCTGAACTGTTCTAGCTGTTCTATTATTAATGATTATTTATCTAAAATCTGAAAATGTGTAGAAGAAAAATGTAACAATTTCAAACGTTGGAAAAAACTAAAACAAACCTTATGGAGTTTTGATTTCAAAAAAGGTACTCCTGTTGTTATATAGTATTTATGTTTACATGTTATTGTTATTTGAACAGCTGAGCATTGAACCAAGTGAAGAAACCTGTTTATTATTTATTCATTTGATTTTGCAACTGTTCACTGAAATAGCCGGTTTCTATGAAACTACTTGTGACATGTCATATTTGGCTTTGAATTTGACTGAACATTTGCTCTCACTTTGCGGAAGAAATATCGGGATATATATCGTATATCGATATTCAGCCAAAATATATCGGGAAATTACTTTTGGTCCATATTGCCCAGCCCTAGTTCAGGTGCATTAAAACGGTAAGTGAGTCAGTTCGGACAGACCTGCCCCCACTGCTGAAAAAGATCCCTCAAGGAAACACTGAACTTTATGACAGATTTTCTTCAGATGTGAGATGGTGTCAGACTTTAGTCTTTTCAAAGTCTTGTGTGCCTACCAGACACTGGAAGACTGTCACCATCTCACATCTGAAGACAATAATCTCACATCTAACGTTAAAGACTGTCCTAATAGTTAAGGTCTGGGGATCCTGCAGGGTCACACATTGCAAGACTACAACTAGATTTGCTTTGAAAGATTTAATCCAAGCTACTTAGCTACCGCTAGCCAGCAGGTGTGGTACAGTTCGTCCCATCGGTAAACAGAGATTCAGAACTGAAATGTAACCTAAGAATTTAATTCACAACATTACGGGCAAAAACCTCAGTATATGAGACGGCACAGAGCAGAACTACCTGCTGGATTATATCACAGCTTCAGTCCACACACACACACACACACACACACACACACACACACACACACACACACACAGCCTGCCATAAAGCAGAACTACCTGCTGGATCATATCACAGCTTCAGTCCACACACACACACACACACACACACACACACACACACACACACAGAGCCTGCCATGAAGCAGAACTACCTGCTGGATCATATCGCAGCTTCAGTCCACACACACACACACACACACACACACACACACACACACACACACACACAGCCTGCCATAAAGCAGAACTACCTGCTGGATCATATCGCAGCTTCAGTCCACACACACACACACACACACACACACACACACACACACACACACACACACACACACACACACACACACACAGAGCCTGCCATAAAGCAGAACTACCTGCTGGATCATATCTTCAGTCCACACACACACACACACACACACACACACACACACACACACACACACACACACACACACACACACACACACACACACACACACACACACACACACACACACACAGAGCCTGCCATGAAGCAGAACTACCTGCTGGATCATATCACAGCTTCAGTCCTCTCCGTGGTGCGTTCATGGGTTTACTGGAATAATGGTGGTGATGATTTGTCAGAGTGTTAACGTGCGACACACACACACCACACAGACACACACACACAGACACACACACACAGAGATCTGCAGGGGAGGTGGGAGTTGTTAATTGTCTCCAGCTTGTTCAGTTTAACTTGG
The DNA here is from genome assembly GCF_004354835.1 of Perca flavescens. NCBI lineage: Eukaryota > Metazoa > Chordata > Actinopteri > Perciformes > Percidae > Perca > Perca flavescens. The sequence continues at coordinate 32,467,168 of NC_041342.1, forward strand.
TTTCCGCTGCAGCAGGTGTCCAGTTAATCCGATCTAGCGGAGCGTGTCTGAATCAAGCAGCGGTGGATGAATGTCTCTCAGTTTGTGTGTCTGTTCACCCTAACTAAATGATCGTTTACAGAAACGGGACGCGAATGTGCATGAATGTTGCTTTCAGGCGAGGAGGATTACGCATGCGGTCTGTTACTCCGCCACGCATTACTGAGAATATATTAGAGCTGCAACCACTCGCCGACCAATCCATCCAACTATTTTAATAACCAATCGATCTTTAGGGACTACGGGCGGAAATTAGCAATTTGCTACAACTTGGCACAAGACATCTATTGATGTTTTTTGTGCAGTGTCCCTGTTCAAGTAAATAAATTACAATTTAGAGTATTTTTTCATGCAAAAATGACAGAAAGGGCAGTTCTCAGCCACTCAAATATGGAGATTGTTGTGCTCGTTTTCGGTTTTGTATCATATTCAACTGAATATCTGTAGGTTTTGGAAAAAAACTAGACATCTCAAGGTGTCCCCTTGGTGAAGAATGCCCATCCCAGTTAATTAATTAATTAGTTAATTAATTGAGAAAATAATCGACAAACTAATCGATAGGGCTGCACAATTAATCAAATTTTAATCACAATCACGATTTTGGCTTCCCACGATCAAATCTGCGTGATTGAGCGATATTTAAAATGCGTCATAGAACGCTCCTTATCAAAGTCTTTGCAAAGCGACTCTAGCTCTCCATAAACCACTGTCTGATCACGTGCCTCTGTGAGCCAATCAGAGTTGTTCCCTGCACCGCGCAGCGTAGTTTCTAGATGTAGACAGTCACAGAGGACAGAGTAACGTGGGGAATATTCCACAACAGGTAGCAGTCGGTCATCATAAGCTGGTCACGATGTTTACCAGTTTACCAGTAAACGCAACATTATGTCCCGTCTGTTTTGTTTTTCAGACAACAGCAGTGACCATAGTGTTAGTTAGTAGA
>NC_041342.1:32473149-32578149 GCF_004354835.1 Perca flavescens
TACAACTGAGAAGGGTCTGGTGTCAACCGAGCCGCCCCACTCTAACTTTAGTTTAAAAATGTCTTAAAATTAAAATTAAAATAATTCCCAGTGGCTTAAACCTGGTGGGAGAAACACTGGAATCATACTAAAGAAACTGCTTTATTTGACCCGTTTGTTGCTTTCTGTTTCCTCCCCCTCTGCTCAGCTCATCATGTTCCTAAACACAATCATTTCTTCTCTCACTGATGACATTAAAATGATTTGTGGAGCTGGGTGTTTGCTCTGGAATCAGGCCAGCGCGGCAGGTCAGAGCCCACATCGAACATCATCCATCCCCCGGTCCCGTGTTAATTACCAAACGCGGTGAAGTCAGACCCAGTGAAGATCCTAACAATAAAACTAATGAGTAATGATTCACCGCCGATGAGACTCACTTATTACTCCGTTTCCCAGCATCCATCGTTGGAGCCGTAAAACTCATCTACCTCCGAGATAAACGAGCTGAGAAATCTTCCTTAGCCACCTGCTAAACTGCAGCTGCTCCCCAAAAAAACACTTCAGCAGCTTAGAAACAGGAAATATGTTATAGGGTTAGATTTGAGTTTTTGTTTGATTTAGTTTAAGACATTTTTAGCCCTGAAGTAGGGCTGGGAGCGATATGGAGAAAATCAAATACCACAATATTTTTGACCAAATACCTCGATATCGATACCGCAACGATGTTGTAGTGTTGACTATTGGTGCTTTCACAAAATATTTAAACAATGAGATTTTAGATAAATAATCATCAGTAATGTGGATATAATGACTAAGTGGGTAAAAGGCAAATAATAGAACAGTTACAACAGTCTGGTAAGGTCAGAAAATGACATCCCTTTACTGTAATGCAGCCTTTAAAACCAGGAAAAGACACTTATGTCATATTACGATATCCAAAATCTAAGACGATATCTAGCCTGATATCACGATTTCGATATGATATCGATTTATTGCCCAGCTCTAGCCTGAAATTTCACAAAACATGAGCACACTTTAAGACCTGGTAAAGATCTACAGCTATAAGACTATTTTTTACCTAAAATAGCAAAGAAAAGTAGTCAATACTCCAAAAAAATCCGCCATTTTTAAAAAGTTTAGCCAGCTGGGCAATATGGAGAAAATCAGATATCACGATATCCTTGACCAAATACCTCAATATCGATATTGCGGCGCTATTCTAGGGTTGACAATTGGTGCTTTAACATCTGTGTTTTTCTTCTTTGCGTAGGCTAAATAAAGGGATTTCCACCGTAAATTGGTGTTTAAAAGTGTATCAGAATACAGGAAATTAAGTCTTTGACGCTCATAACTTCCCTGGGGGAGGACACACAGACACACAGACCCCCCACCAAAAGGCCCATTCTGGCCCATATATATAGGCGTATACATATACAGTACAGTATACCCATTACAATACATTAGACTACACCACTGGTCTGGGAGGAAGGAAGAGAGGGGGAAGAGATAAAGCATAGGACGGAGGAGAGGATGGAGAGAGCAGCAGAGGAGCATCAGAGAGAGAGGAAAGCATGCATACTGATAAGAGCAGGAAAATTGAATTTGATCTGGTGTTTGGGGTGATTGTGCTCGGGAGGAAGACAACAGAGCGCGTCCCGGCGGTATGGTCACGGAGCCCAGACTAATGTGGATCAGAAAGGGCCATTAAGTGATTATGAAGCATGACGCAAACATGAAACACAAGATCGTCAGTGACAAGACGGCCTCAGACACTCAGCGTGTATCGGCCGGAAATCTGATCCTTCCTCCGGTCCACTCACGCACACCTCGCTCTGATGCTTGGTAGAGCTGGGCTATATATCGATATTATAGCGATATCGTGATATGTGATATGTGACAGCAGAATTGTAATGAAGTTGCTTGATATTGATATTGTTGTTTGTGCACTTACTGTATATAATGTGTGATTTGACAATGAATGAGTCCTCAATTTAGGTCATCCTGTACGTCTCATCTAGAGCTGGGCGATATGGAGAAAATCAAACATCCCGATCATTTTTGACCAAATACATCGATGTGGATATTGGCGATATTGAAGGGTTGACTATTGGTGATTTCACAAATATTTGTTGTAAGTAAGTCCTGTAAGTCCAGAGAATTACATCACTTCACTGTAAGCCTGTAGCCTTTAAAACCAGTGTGTCATATCACAATATCACGATATCCGAAACGTAAGACAATATCTAGCCTCATATATTGATATATTGCCCAGCCCTACTTGGTTCACGGTTGGTTTGTGTCCAACAACCACAGCGATGCACCGTAAGCCCTAAACAGACAAGAGGCCGTAAACTGTCACAAACTGCGTAGTCTTGCATTGCCAGACCTTCCTCCACAGCGCGGTGAAAAAGAAAGATGACAAAATGATTTGTTTTTGCCCCCATTTTTCATGAGCTGAACTCAAAGATCTAAGACTTTTTCTATTTTTTACAAAAGGCTTAAATATTCTTAAATATCTCTCAAATATTGTTCACAAATCTAGTTAGGGTTAATACGTGAAGAGAACACCTCTCTCTCACAGTGCCAGACGCCATCAAATGTGAGCATTTGCCCACTCAAGTCAGTTACAGTCAGGTCGAGAGAGAGAGAGAGAGAGAGAGACAAACCCTAACACCAGATACTGACTGTTTTCGGACCTCCCCAATACAGTAAACTTTACATTTTCGAGTGGCTTTTTATTTTGTCCAGCCTAAGGGACACCTGTGCAATAATCATTACATGTCATTTATCCAAAGCATTTATCCAAAGCAACTTACAATTGCTCTATCTGTCAGAGGTCACACACCTCTGGAGAGATTCGGGGGTTAAGTGTCTTGCTCAGGGGCACATTGGTTGATGTATCGCAGTGGGAATCAAACCCAGGTCTCCCACACCAAAGGCATGGGTCATATCCACTGTGCCATCACCACCGGCATTCTGCTGTCTAATCAGCATCTTGATATTCCACACCTGTGAGGTGGATGGATTATCTCGGCAAAGGAGAAGTGCTCACTAACCCAGATTTAGACAGATTTGTGAACAATATTTGACAGAAATAAAAAAATAGAAAAAGTCTTAGATCTTTGAGTTCAGCTCATGAAAAATGGAGGCAACAACAAAAGTGTTCAGTGTACTTAAAAACACAGCCCCTCCTGTTACATCATTAAGCAACAAAGGTGTATTCCTGCAGAGACACACCGCAAGCCTGAAAGCGGTAGCAACAGAAAGGAGAAGCCAGTGTGTGTAGGGTTGGGTGTCAACCCTCTCCAGAGTCTTGCTGCTGTGTTAACACCCTGCAGGCACCACTCCTGATCGCCCATCATGAAAGGCATTCATTTTTTTCTGCACAGATAAGTGTTTTTTGACAACTGGTTGACTCCTGTTCCCTCATCAGTCCCAGCAGAGACCCAACCACGCTCACCACCTTCATTGATTCAGCAATAAAACATGCTAAGTCATATTCGATTTCTCATTAGATAAACGTAGGCCACACTAGAACTTCAAAGACGAATCGATTAGTGGTCAACTATTAAATTAAATCAACAACTACTTTGATAAACGACAAATCGGTTTGAGTCATTTTTTATATAAAAAAAAAAGGTCTATAACTTCTGTGATGTCAGCTTGTTAAATGTGAATATGTGTTCTAGTTTCTTCTCTGCTCTGGGACAGGAAACTGAATATCTTTTGAGTTGTGGACAAAACAAGACATTTGAGGACATCATCTTGGGCTTTGGGAAACACCGATCCACGTTTCTCACTATTTTCTGATATTTTAGAGACCAGACTAATCCATTAATCGAGCAAACAATCCACAGATTAATCGGCGTTTGGTGTTTTAAGCCCCCAACGTTGTCTTCCAGGCAGCGCTGCCGGGAAGGCACTAGGATTAGGCAATGGTTAGGGTTAGGTGCCTTGAAGTCAACGTTCCCAGCGACACTGGGGGCTAAAAACACCATTGAGCAGATTAATAATAAAATTTCATTACTTGCAGCCCTAAACGTAGGCAATAGGAAGAAGGAAGTGCTTGTCATTGACAGACGTTCATTCGGTTTTAGGTTTGTAAAGTCAGGCAGATAACCAGCTACAGATTTACATGGAACTGGTGTCTGAAGTGGAGTTTGAAACCGTCTCATGCAGGATCTGGCAGCAGCGGCAGCAGCTGGGCTCGGAGCCAGCCAGCTTATGGGAGTGTCTCCGAAATGAACATGTTACTTCAGACTGTCGGAGCGACTGCAGGCTCTGCTCTCCAACAGCCAAACTCACTCTGCTGCAGTAGGAAAAAACCTGACTTCTAATACATTTATTTTTAACATTGGCTGAACAGTAAAAAGACAAAGGAGCTGATTGTGGACACCTGCAGGACAAGAGACCCATTCAGACTAGAAAAAGCGATCCGGCGAGTCACTTAGCCCTCCTGGTGTCCTCGGGGTCAAATTTGACCCATTTTCAAAAAATTTCTATATCAGATATTTGGGTTTTCTTTCAAATTGTCAAAAAGAAATAACGTGGATGGTTCCCTACAACGCTCCTCACAAGTCAAATAAATGATCAGTTCGCAACTTTCATTGAATATATGAGGTTTATTCAATTATACAGCATTTAAAGAAAATAATTGATGAAATAATGTTGAAAAGAGCTTCAAAAATGTCAAAAAAAGGGACAAAAATATCTGGAAAATCTTCAAAATCGTCAGGTATAGTGATAAAAGTGTCGAAAAGATGACCAAAACCCAGAAAAACTAAAAACTGCACGGTCGACGTCCTGTTTGTGTTAATAACATTATGTATACATAGCGCCACCCAGTGGCAGCTGGTCATTAGGGGCAGCTGGGACACAGCTTCCTCTCTTGTCAACAGAAAGAAAGGATAATAAATGTTATGTTATGTTATAATTAATTCAAGATAATTATCTATAATTAATTGTCTTCTACGAATAGAACATCTTCCTAAATTGCATATAATTTGCTAGCCCCTCCCACACAATGCAACGTGCATTGTTGTTCGTGGGAAATTATTAATACGCATGCTCGGAGTGCTGGCGTGTTTAATGTAGATCACACGAATTTGATGGCCAGTGGGGCTGACGGCCCGTAGCCCCACGACAGCGTCATTTCATATCTCAGATATGATTGGCTGTTTGGTTCCGCTGGTAGCGTGTTCATGTTACCTGTCTGTTTTGTGGAGCCATGCGGTTTGTTGACATGTTAACAGAGTGAGATAGAGAGTGTTCTAGTTTTACTGGTATGTAGCCCATCTTTTGAAATTGTGCCCCACCAATTTTTTTGACTATTTACATTTTATATATTTTGGTCTGTCTCTGATTTAACCGTCATATTGAGAGCTGCTAAACTGTGTTTCGTTATTGAAAACAATGACAACAAAGATCTACGGGGACTTGAACTGGCGACCTTCCGGTTTCCAACCCCAACACTGACTGAGCTACTGCCACCTCCCTGCGTCTTGAACGTCTCCAAGACATGCGGCCTCCCCTCTTTGGGGGAAATCAAATTTTGACTCTGTTGTTGTTGTTGTTACACCCCAAATACAGGAAGTGACCTGGCACGTCTCCAGCTACCAGCCAGCAATTCATCTGCAATGTTGCATTTCATGTCTCCATGCGGCAGCACTGAATGACTCTCCCACTGGAGCATCATTTGTAGAAGATAAAGGTCATTACGCTAAATGACCACAACCGCAGAGAGTCCATTAGGAACTGAGTCCACGACTGGTTAATGCAAACAGACTGTTGTGGTGAAGCTCCGCCACAGAGGGAACCTCGTAAATGAGACATCCTTTGTTGGGATATTTATAAAACGGAATATGACCAGTTTATCTAGAATAAAGATGCAGTCACTGGAAACATTTCTGCACCGAGAGCTATAAAACGCACACTCTGAGTTTCCTGTTGCCACTCAATCGTAACAAGTTAAGTGATAATCCAGAACATTTTAACAAAAATAGTCGGTTTTGCACCACTTTATCTTCTTAATACCAGTGGGGTTGACCTTAATATTCAAATGTATAAGGATAAACCCCTTGAGATCTCCTGGGGTCTCAACATATAACAACAGATATTCTGCTACGTTGATTTGAATGGAAATGGCCTTTCTATCCATTTTATTTCTATGGGGATAATTCATCAACATATATTCATCTGATCTTAACTATAGTAAAAAATAATTTCTGCTGATTTTACTCTGAAATAAGGTATAATTTCATGTACAGTAAATGTGGTTTATTGAGCATACATTTCAAAAAAGTAAGTGTCACAATATTGGAATGAAGTTAGCTAGAAGGTGCACACTAGAATTGGGTGATACTACACTTTATGCTTTATAAAAAGGCAAAATGGTTAGTTAGCGTTTATTTTGTTGGACAACAAATGCATGTTTTGACGGGAAGACAACACAATGGTTGTTAACCCATGTCTAGACCTGACTGTCCAACATCAATCCTTTTTGAGTTCTGTCCAAGTCTGTGGCATCAATTGTAAAGAGGTTCCGGATTTGCGATCCGAGCCCGTTAATGTCCAGGACAGCTTTCCCATTTGCTGTTAAATGGAAACACTCGTAAACACACACAGCTGATCGCTCTTCCTGCTGCAGTGAAACGACAAACGGAGCCAGCTGGTCCGTGGCGTCCTGTCCTGATGATCAGTGTCTAATATCGACACCGCAGCAGTATGGTAACGAGGTCTGTTCTCACGGGAGCTTCCTTCGTGTTTGTCCGCCTCAGTTCGCAGCAAACACAAACACATTTGCTTTTTAACATTGTCGCACTCGCTCATTTTAAATCCCAACGGTCCTGCCGATCGCCAGGTATCGAGCCCGGTCGGTTTTTTTAGCTTCTGCAGTATTCTGCACAAGCCTGCCTGAAGAGAACATATCACAGAGGCTTTGCCACAGTTGTATTGATACATGTTAGATCTGCAACAATTAGTCGATAAATAATCGCCAACTAATTGGATAAGTGATTAACCGTTTAAGAGAACAGAATGTCTTTATTGTGTTTATATGTGAAGAGTCATTGCATGTCTTTGCACCTGTGACTGACTGAAAGTAGGACTCATGGTTACCTGAGATTACATTTAATTCACTGCGAGCCGTCGCCCATGCCGGAAACCAGAGCCACCAAGATCTGACAGGAGAGAGATTGTTTAAAGTGCACATATTATGCTTTTTGGCTTTTTTCCATTTCCTTTATTGTGTTATTGTAACACACGTTATAATGCTCGCCTAGCTGCTAGTGTGGCACGCCCTCATACTCGGCTTCTGACTGGCTAGTAGTCCTTACCTAGGTACTGTCAGGACACGCCCTCATACTCTGCTTCTGACTGGCTAGTAGTCCTTACCTAGGTACTGTCAGGGCACGCCCTCATACTCGGCTTCTGACTGGCTAGTAGTCCTTACCTAGGTACTGTCAGGACACGCCCTCATACTCTGCTTCTGACTGGCTAGTAGTCCTTACCTAGCTACTGTCAGGGCACGCCCTCATACTCATCGGGTGGTGATGGCGCAGTGGATGTCACACGTGTCCTTGGTGTGGGAGACCTGGGTTCAATTCCCACTGCGGTACATTAACCAATGTGTCCCTGAGCAAGACACTTAACCCCTAGTTGCTCCAGAGGCGTGCAACCTCTGATACATAGCAATTGTAAGTTGCTTTGGATAAAAGCGTCAGCTAAATGACATGTAATAATAATAATAATAATAATAATGTAATACTCATACCCTCATATTCTGCTTCTGACTGGCTAGTAGTCCTTACCTAGGTACTGTCAGGACACGCCCTCATATTCTGCTTCTGACTGGCTAGTAGTCCTTACCTAGCTACCGCCAACAAAGATGTTACAGAAGTTGAGATGTCTCACTCTGTAGCTAAAACACAGAGCTCAACACACAGGGTGAAAAGAGGAGCTGCAGTACAACAAAAATATGGTGTTTATTGAAAATTAAACCACGTAAACCTATTCTGATATAACCTCTAAATACAATCATAAACCTGAAAATGAGCATAATATTAACACTTTAACCAAATCTTACTCTACCAGGGTTTTCCTGCCATTATAGGGTTAAGGTGCAGCCCTGGCTATTTTGGGGCAGCCCCTAAGCCAAATTAATGTTACTGAAATAAAACCATGCCAATCTCTAGGTATGGTGAAGGGTATGTGATGATGTGGGGGGTATGGTGAAGGGTATGTGATGATGTGGGGGGGTATGGTGAAGGGTATGTGATGATGTGGGGGTATGGTGAAGGGTATGTGATGATGTGGGGGTATGGTGAAGGGTATGTGATGATGTGGGGGTATGGTGAAGGGTATGTGATGATGTGGGGGGGGTATGTGATGATGTGGGGGGCTATTTTAATTCCAAAGGCCAAGGGAACTTTATCAGGATGCATAGTATCCTGGATCCATGAAATAACTGGCCTTTAAAAATAATAATGTGCCTCTATGGGAATTTAACATAGGGGTGGACTGACTTATGCCCCCTGTATTATAAGGAAGAACATTTATTTATTTACGATACATTATTCATTCACAAAGAAAATTGGTGTCCTTAAAGGTTGGATTTTTCTTAATTTCTTTTAATTAAGGCATTAAGATAAATTTCCCAAAGATGATTTTCTTTTTTTATTCCTCTTTTTATTCAACTTTAGCATGGGTTTATGAGCTTATGAGTGCCACTGTTTGGTGATATTAACGATCCAAAATGATATGAAAAAAGATGCAAAACTACCTTAAAGGGACACAAAGCGACTACAAAGAGACGCCAAATAACAAGAGATGCAAAACAACCCCAAAGGAAACACAAATGAACAAAAAGGAGACACAAACTGACAACAGTGGGAGGCAAAAACCAACAGAGAGACATAAACTGTATAGGGGGGGGAATTGCTTTTTTTTTTTATTGAAAAATGTCAAATTTTCTAGAAGAAGGACTCCTAAATCCCCCGCCAAATACGCACACCTAAGTCTTTTACACAGCAAAGGAGAGCACTGCTCTACTACTGCTGCTGCTGCTGGGAGGCAAAAAATGGCGAGTCTACAAAAAAATGTGTGTTTCAGGAAGAAGAGAAGAACGATCGCAGCATTTTTCCTGCAGCGTTTGGTAACAAAGATGAAACTGCCAGCGTCTCAACAGCGAGCCGAGGCGTGAAAGAGCTTCACAGACAAATACGTCACGGCTCAAAAGATCACAGCGCTCGCTCCCCATCACCATCTAATCTTTCAATTCGACCATTAAAGATAGTCACCGAAACTGCAATCTTGTTGTTTTTTTTTCTGCCAGAGCAGAAGAGATACGAGCTTTAAAAACATCTGAGTCATCGGAGCTCTTGACTCCTCGCACTCGGCTGCTGTTTTCGCCGCTGTCGCTCTGAGGAATCTGCTGCCGAGTGCTATTTAGAGGGACTAATTGCTAACGAGCGCTCGCCGCCTCTAATGAGCTGCACCCAGCGCCTCCGGTCTCCCAACTCCACTGAGTCTGTCGGATCGGCTCCGTTTAACCCACGAGCGTCGACTCCATCCGAACAGAACTTCATCCAAAAAGTTCATCTCCGGGACGTCTCAAGTCCTCATTAGGGGTCCAAGCCCGAGGGGGCATGGGAACCGCATAATGCAAGGCATCGCGGTTCACAGCTCCAATGGAGCGTGGAACCCTATTGTTTTTCTACTGATTATTATTATTCCGCTTCTTCTTCTTCTTCTTCTTCTTCTTCTTGTTCTTCTCCGCCTAAAACTCAGACTGCAGCCTAAACCGTACATGGTGGGGGGTTGCAATTTTCAGGACTGGTCAAAAACCCCGCGAGGACCTCAGGCGCAAAAATTGACCCATTTCCACCACTAGGTGGCGCTATAGCAGACAAAAACGCGTTTGGCCCTATAACTCCCACACCGTACACCCGACATTCAAAAACCATACATCCACTTGTTCCCTGGATCCAACTTGGGCTTGGGCCCCGTCATAACTGCTTGCAGTTCTAGTTTAGATTTAGTTCTATAGTGAGTACACATTTGCAAACCAAAAATGAGGTGTAAATGAAGTGTCAGCACGATATTTTATTGATTCTTTTAGACAACGATACCATATAGGGGTGTAAGAAAAAAATCGATACACATATATACATAAATACATAAATACTTCAGATACAGTATTAGGGGACCACTAAGGTCTATATAAAAGAGACTTCAGATACAGTATTAGGGGACCACTAAGGTCTATATAAAAGAGACTTCAGATACAGTATTAGGGGACCACTAAGGCCTATATAAAAGAGACTTCAGATACAGTATTAGGGGACCACTAAGGTCTATATAAAAGAGACTTCAGATACAGTATTAGGGGACCACTAAGGCCTATATAAAAGAGACTTCAGATACAGTATTAGGGGACCACTAAGGTCTATATAAAAGAGACTTCAGATACAGTATTAGGGGACCACTAAGGTCTATATAAAAGAGACTTCAGATACAGTATTAGGGGACCACTAAGGTCTATATAAAAGAGACTTCAGATACAGTATTAGGGGACCACTAAGGTCTATATAAAAGAGACTTCAGATACAGTATTAGGGGACCACTAAGGCCTATATAAAAGAGACTTCAGATACAGTATTAGGGGACCACTAAGGCCTATATAAAAGAGACTTCAGATACAGTATTAGGGGACCACTAAGGTCTATATAAAAGAGACTTCAGATACAGTATTAGGGGACCACTAAGGCCTATATAAAAGAGACTTCAGATACAGTATTAGGGGACCACTAAGGTCTATATAAAAGAGACTTCAGATACAGTATTAGGGGACCACTAAGGTCTATATAAAAGAGACTTCAGATACAGTATCAGTGGACCACTAAGGTCTATATAAAAGAGACTTCAGATACAGTATTAGGGGACCACTAAGGTCTATATAAAAGAGACTTCAGATACAGTATTAGGGGACCACTAAGGTCTATATAAAAGAGACTTCAGATACAGTATTAGGGGACCACTAAGGTCTATATAAAAGAGACTTCAGATACAGTATTAGGGGACCACTAAGGTCTATATAAAAGAGACTTCAGATACAGTATTAGGGGACCACTAAGGCCTGCATAAAAGCATCCAAAGAGCACCATGTGATGGGACCTTTAATCCCACAGGGACGAGATCTCGTCACACCTCTGTGATTTATAAAGTGCATTATCACCCAATTTCCTCACGCAGGAACAAAACAATTAAAACAAAAGGGACAAAACAAGGACACGTCAGCGGGGGGGAAACCCATTCTTCAGCCTGAAGCCGCAGCGTGACAGGAAGGGAACAACACGAGCACGCTGGATATCTGCTGAATGCTCCGACAGAGGCAGGAAGGCTGCAGCAGATGTGACGCTGAAGTGCGATGTTAATGGCGTTCGGCCTGGATTCAAACAGTAATTTGCTGAGGTTTGAGGTAATTATGTGCACAGCGGTTTCCTAAGGAGGCAAAAATAGCTTCTCAGCACAAAGCAGAGCAGGTTGAGAGCGAGCTGGAACCTCACCGTCGGCTTTCCTTTGTTTCAGTTTGACACGAGTCGGAGAGATAAGGAAACCGAGCTGAGCCGGCACGCCGGCGTGCAGCATAGCCGGGAGGATATTATCATCTTCATCATTACTAATACTAGTGCAGAGCCCGTTGAAAATGTGCCTGTTTAGAATGGGCAATTGCTTGGTCTGTGGTATTGCTGCTTGAAGATTTCATCAAAACCAAATCGTAACCCAAAATTACTAACAGAGGGACAGAGTTTTTTTTTGTGATTGTTGCGGGGCAAAAATCCCTGATTATGCAGCACGTTTTCTTAAAAAATGCGATGGAATATGCGGGATATTTATGCAATTTTATGCGATGAAATTGCGGGAACTTGCAAAAATTGCGGTTTGATGAAAAAGAGGAAAAAAAAGTGATTCCGCGTAATTACGTCACTGCATAACGTTCCCATGGCAACAAGGGGAAATGGCTGCTCTTATGTGAAGTAAACGCAACATTTTTCAACTTTTTTGCTAAGATATATTATGGGACTTTTTTGCAACGAAAATACGGGGATTATGAAATCATGCAAGCCCCGCATATTTTGCGCGGAAATCGACAATTTATGCGGTGAAAGTGCGGCATATTTGAAAAAATGCACCCATCCCCCCGCATAAATATGCGGACTTTGGCTGATTATGCGTTGAATTATGCGATCGCATAATCACGTTTTTCTGGAGGGACTGTCATATGCACCTCCCCTGTATAGTCCACTACTGACTTACTGATTTACCTGACAGAGAACGTTGCAGAATCAGAATGTAATCACAAAATATCACAATGAAAATATGGAGTAATAGGGTTAGAGACAGACATCATGGACTCATGGCAGTGCGCTACCCATCCGGCCCATTATGAGAGCTAATCAGCACATGTAGAGAGAGCGAGAGTGAGAGAGAGAGAGAGAGAGAGAGAGACGGTGTTGTTAACGAATTTAACATTTCAGCAGAGGTGTTCATTTCCATACAGGTTTAGTGGCTTGAGGGTTAACAGCACACGGCAGATAGTGCGGGACAGGAAGTCGAGCACAGAAACAAAATAAAACATCCAGTTAATTTTCAAAATAAAAACACGGCAAGAGCTGTTTCCACTCTACTCCTTTGGATGGAAACTAACTGGTGGTGGTTTTGTGGTTCAATTCTACGTGAATTCACAAGATCTCGTTGGGTCCTCGTGACTACAGCTGTCAGTCATGGCAGCAGCCGTTACGCAACCGATCCAAACTCAGTTTCGGTGTTATTCAACACAACAGTGGCTTTATTTCCTTTCAGCAATCCGCTCGTGCTCCAGGAAAGTGAAGAAAAGTAAGTTTGGTATATCCAGCAATCATGTAGCGAATAACACACACACACACACACACACACACACACACACACACACACACACACACACACACACACACACACACACACAGACATTCCTGTAATTTATAGATAGATATAAAAGCTAGTAATTGCAATAACAGGTTTCTGGAGCTGCAAAGATTAAACGATTAGTTGCCAACTATTACATGTATCAGCAACTATTTTGAAAGTCGCTGAGTCATTGTTTAGGAAAACGAGTCAAAGTTCCCAGATTGTCTGATGAATGTTTACCGTTTTCATAACAATCGTTGCAGCTATGTTGCAGATTGTTTCATTTCTTTGGTTTTGTAAAGAACTCTCCTCCCATTGTAGAAAAAGTAAAGGATCCAACCAGTTCTATGTTTAATGGTCTACACACATACACACACACACACACACACACACACACACACACACACACACACACACACGTGTTTAATGGTCTCATCATCTCAGCGTGACTTGTAGGCTAGTTTACTTTAAAATCAAACATCAGATTTTATAAACTACATCGGTTCTGTGTGCAGAAATCTGAATGTGTAAAGTAACTAGTAACTAAAGTAACTAGTAACTAAAGCTGGAACAGATGAATGTAGTGGAGTAACTAAAGTAACTAGTAACTAAAGCTGGAACAGATGAATGTAGCGGAGTAACTAAAGTAACTAGTAACTAAAGCTGGAACAGATGAATGTAGCGGAGTAACTAAAGTAACTAGTAACTAAAGCTGGAACAGATGAATGTAGCGGAGTAACTAAAGTAACTAGTAACTAAAGCTGGAACAGATGAATGTAGCGAGTAACTAAAGCTGTAACAGATGAATGTAGCGGAGTAACTAAAGTAACTAGTAACTAAAGCCGGAACAGATGAATGTAGCGGAGTCACTAAAGTAACTAGTAACTAAAGCTGGAACAGATGAATGTAGCGGATTAACTAAAGTAACTAGTAACTAAAGCTGGAACAGATGAATGTAGCGGAGTAACTAAAGTAACTAGTAACTAAAGCTGGAACAGATGAATGTAGCGGAGTAACTAAAGTAACTAGTAACTAAAGCTGGAACAGATGAATGTAGCGGAGTAACTAAAGTAACTAGTAACTAAAGCTGTATAAAGTAACTAGTAACTAAAGCTGTAACAGATGAAATTATAGCGGAGTAAAAAGTCCAATATTTCTCTCTGAAATGTAGCGGAGTAGAAGTAGAAAGTGGCATGAAAAAAAAAAGACTCATGTAAAGTACAAGTACCTCAACATTTGGTACTTAAGTACAGTACTGGAGTAAAAGTACTTAGTTACATTGCAGCGCTGCCTGTCAGGCTGGCGTGGATGCCAAGGACGAGGCCAAGGTTCACCGATGATCTGCCCCCAAAAACTGCTGATGTCTAACATCTCGTGTTTCACCTCTTATCTGTCTCTCCGTCTCTCTCTCTCTGCTCTCACACATGCTCGCTTCACCTGCCTCTCAGCCTCCACTGCAGATCTCATTTCACTCACTCCACAGTGTTGTTATGGTAACCACATTTTTGGTACCACAGTACTTCAGGTCCTGGAACGGGAGCTGTTCAGATTTGATGTGTGTGTAGCATCTAATTCCCTCACAGTGTGGCCTCCTGTGGGCGTAAACACAGAAACGTTACAGTTTCCATGAGGAAGGACCCTTAAACTTCTTTCCCAAAATATGTGCACCTAACAGCATGCATATATATATATATATATATATATATATATATATATATATATATATATATATATATACACACACACACACACACACACACACACACACACACACACAGTACAGGCCAAAAGTTTGGGCACACTTTCTCATTCAATGCGTTTTCTTTTTATTTTCATGACTATTTACATTGTAGATTCTCACTGAAGGCATCAAAACTATGAATGAACACATATGGAATTATGTACTTAACAAAAAAAGTGTGAAATAACTGAAAACATGTCTTATATTTTAGATTCCTCAAAGTAGCCACCCTTTGCTTTTTTTGATATCTCTGCAAACCCTTGGTGTTCTCTCAATGAGCTTCATGAGGTAGTCACCTGAAATGGTTTTACCTTCACAGGTGTGCTTTGTCAGGGTTAATTAGTGGAATTATTTCCCTTATTAATAAAAAAGCAAAGGGTGGCTACTTTGAAGAATCTAAAATATAAGACATGTTTTCAGTTATTTCACACTTTTTTGTTAAGTACATAATTCCATATGTGTTCATTCATAGTTTTGATGCCTTCAGTGAGAATCTACAATGTAAATAGAAATACGCCGGCAGTGTGTGAGCTCTAACCTGTTAACATGGGAGCCGAAATATAAAAGGGACACGCAACGCGGCTGACACGCTCGCGCGACGCTTCCAGTGTGTAAGCGGCCTTACTGTTTCTACCTGCGACACTAGCTGCAGTCTTCTCCTGAACCCTCTGTTCACAACTGAGGAAAGGCTACCGACGCTGCTATTTCTACGGACTAGAAGAAGAAGAAAAAGGTAAACAACGGCAGCACTGGCAGCAGCAGCGTTGACGTCAATGTCTGCCCAGCGATTGGATGACCTACTTCGTCGGATCGAGTCTTTCATTCATCATAAAAGAGCCCATCTTAACCCGGTAAGTTTACAAAAAGAGACTTGCAGTCACTCTGAGAGTCCTGGCATCACGCTGCCCTCGAACTCCTCAATGCTTCCTGTTTCCTCTTTGTCACGCGCCGCTGATAAAAAATTAAAATAAAATAATAGCTCAACACACAGGGTGAAAAGAGGACCTGCAGCAATGTGCAGTACAACAAAAATATGGTGTTTTTTGAAAATTAAACCATGTAAACCTGTTCTGATATAACCTCTAAATACAATTATGAACCTGAAAATTAACATAATATGAGCACTTTAAGACAATCTGTCAGTTTGTCTAACTCTTCATGTTGTTTTTGGTCCAAATAAAGCATTTCTGAGTCTGTTCCAGAGGTTTTCTGCTGTTCTGACAACACAACGACACCTCTCTCTCTCATCCGCCTCTTCACACGTCTAGGTTGTCTTGTTATTCTTTATCTCGCTCCACCCATCTGTTTTCGGCCCTTTATCCCCGTTTCCCACTTGACTCCCCTTCCTATACAGGAGTGGGTCACGTCAAAGTGCTGCCTTTGCATCATCATCCGTGGGGTAGGAGCGTGAGCAACAATGCCTTCCGCACTCAAGTGCCTCGAGGAAGACGCTCATCAGCCACAGAGCTCCGGGGGAAGCTCCATGCCGCCTCAAAAGATCAAGAAGAACATCTGGAACAAATATATTGTCTCCGTCCTGACGTCATTTGACCTTTCCTGCATGAATAATGCTAATTATTAGCACTTCAAAAGGATCAGTTCACTAGTGCTGCACCATATATAGTTTTATTATCCTCGTCATCGCAATATTAACTGGCGCCATGAACACGTTCTTGTCCCGCCAAGAGTCCCGACCAAGCACGTCTAAATATGGCGCTAAAAGGAGACCTTTTGCGTCAATAACCACAAAATGCCAAAGGCACCTGACCATGCACCACTTTTTTAACGCAATGGGAGTGAGAACGTGTTGGTTAGTCAATTGACAGTTAAATACAACACTTTGGGCTCTGAGAAATATATATTTTTGGGATGTTTTATAGACCATTATTAGAGCTGCACTGATTAATCCATCAACAGAACAATCATCGGCAACTATTTAGCTATTCCTTTAATCAGTAAAGTCATTTTTCACGCAAATAAATAACACAAATGGCTGTTTTCAGCCTCTCAAATATGGAGATTTTGTGCACTTCTGTTTTTACATCATATTAAACTGAATATTTCAGGGTTTTGGACTGATAAAACAGGACCGTTAAAGACATCACCTTGGACTTTAAGAGACTGGGATCAACAACTTTCATTATTTTATAGAGCAAACAATTAACAGATCAATAGAGAAAATAATTGGCAGATTAATTGACAAGTTAAAGCTGCAGTTAGTTGCAGCCCTACAAATTAATAAATCAAGGATATATATGGATCATATGGATGTCAGACACCAGCTGAGTATGTTCATGTCAATCCCAGCTAGATGAAGCACAAGTCCAATAAAAGCTGCTTTGAAGCCAGATGTTTTAAAACAGCAACGCTGGGACAGAATCCAGAGCCGACTTCTCCTCTGAGCTTAGGCTTTGGTAGTAGAGATGCACCCATTACAACTTTCTAGGCCGATTCCAATTTCCGATATTCATTGAGTTAGGCCAGCCGATACCGATTTTAGCCAATTCCAATTTCATTTTTTCTAACCACTTTACAGCTCAAGCAAATATTTATTTTCTATCAGCTGAACGCTGGAACACTGTCTGTTATGTTTGCATAGTCCAGGTTGGACCACTTTGTTTTTGTTGGCGTTTGGGGACCCTAAGCTGTCTACAGAGACCGCGTTTTTTTTACTAGTGCTCGATTAAAGAAATTCTTAGTCGACTAACACTCATTCAACTGTACCGACTAATCGATTAGTTGATTTCATCGACAGATCTGTAAATCTGAGTTTCTCCACAAAGAGTCGTGCTAAAAGCACCACTTTAATTATTGTGTTTACCAGAGATGTGCTCGTACGTTTCTTGGAAATAAGTCATTCAGCATGAAAAAAGCATCAAACATGACTAATGGACTAAAGAAATCTAAGTTGACTAAGACCAAAACCACCGATTAGTCAACTAATCGACTAAGAGGGAGCAGCCCTATTTTTTACAGTGTGTTCAGGGGACAGGCAGCTAGCAGATAGTGAGGAGATGTTTTTTACAGTGTGTTCAGGGGACAGGCAGCTAGCGGATAGTGAGGAGATGTTTGCTGTATGTGACGAAAAATGTAGCCTAAAAAACACGTTGCATCACTTAGAGCGCCTTTAATAGAACATTTTGCACAGAACATGATTTGAACAGATAATGGATCACTATAAAATAGAACTATTTAAATGTATCCTGGTGTGGAAAACTCACACACATCTAAAGAGCAATGTTAGAACCATTTCCTTCTTTTCACATCCAATATCACAGTAAAAAATGTGATTCTGGTTTTTGGTGTGGTCCCTCCACGCCCTACTGTCTCCTTGCAGGAGTTGCATATTGCAAACTTAATTTGCCTCAT
Source organism: Perca flavescens (assembly GCF_004354835.1). Taxonomy (NCBI): domain Eukaryota; kingdom Metazoa; phylum Chordata; class Actinopteri; order Perciformes; family Percidae; genus Perca; species Perca flavescens. Next base: position 32,491,184 of record NC_041342.1, read on the forward strand.
TCTCAGCCTCTTGACTTCACTGAAAAGTGCTCAACGTATGTGTTTGGTGACCTAAGCGGTCTCACCGTTGCATTGCACTCACACGCTCAAAAGGCTCCGACTTACCAGAACTACTTTCAACAGCCACGCTGACACATTTTATTTTCAGATTCTAAATAGCACGTCACCGACGCTTGCTGCACTTCTCCCGACACAATATGAGACCGGTACGCCTCACTAGGTCAGTCTCACAGGCATTCATTCCAGTCCCCCCCCCCAAACTAAAACAACTATGGTCAGAAATCTTTTTTTCATACATGCACCAAAATCTGGAATGACATTCCCCATCACACCAGAACACTACCATCCATCACATATTATAAAAAGGCACACAGACTGTTCCTTCTCAACAGTAACACTTGCACACATTGATTGTTCATGTAGTGTCCAAGTCTTGTTTGCACTGGGTTAGTATGTTGTATTGTTGTCTTTAGTTGTCTGTATGTCTCTAGCCCACGCTAATGGTGCGTTCTTTTTGTCTTGTAATCGCGACTAGTAGCTCGAGTGTGACGTCACATCCATGTCGGAAAACGAGTAACCGCGGGGTTGTTGCGTTCTTTTTGTCACACGATACTACGAGTCGGAGAAAAGATGCATTTTTGTAACATTTTTAGTAACATTTAGGATTCTATTCACCCAGTTATTGACATATTACACACATATATTTCACAGTTTGATACATGAAAATTACGTTTTGATTAACGTTAACGTTAGGCTACTGCTCTGCTTTCTGCTCAAGGCTCGGCTTAAAGCCATTGTTGTCATATAGCAACCGAGGGTCTCTAGCCAATTTCAGTTGCACAAGCTACAAAATAACTAATCAGGCGGTATTTAACTCTTAATAAGACTGTAGAGACATGTCTATAGGTAGCAGTATACAGCACTATGTTTAACTCCTAATAAGACTGTAGAGACATGTCTATAGGTAGCAGTATACAGCACTATGTTTAACTCCTAATAAGACTGTAGAGACATGTCTATAGGTAGCAGTATACAGCACTATGTTTAAATCCTAATAAGACTGTAGAGACATGTCTATAGGTAGTAGTATACAGCACTATGTTTAACTCCTAATAAGACTGTAGAGACATGTCTATAGGTAGCAGTATACAGTGCTGTGTATATCACTTCTTCATTTGGTTACAACAAAGACAAAAGGGCTTAAAATTGTAGAAAACCCCAATGTTTACTACGTGTGATGCACGACGTAGCCATCTTTGAAAGTGAACTCGGGGTCCTCTGAGTTCAGACGACTTGACGAGTCGTATATATACGACCTCAGGGGCGTTCTTTTTGCAACTTCTGGTTCGTAACTCCGGAAAACAACTCGTAAATCGACTTCGGTGGACAAAAAGAACGCACCATAATGTCCTAGACATGTCTCTGTCCTCATGTTGCCGTACCTGTGTCCTATGTTCTATGTTTCTGCAGAACAGGAACCTGCTGGAAACCAGTTTTTAAACTGAGTCAGGCCCGTTTTAAACTGTAACTCAATGTTGATTTTAATCCTTTCCCAGTATATCAAATGGAATGAAATGAAGGAGAAACAGGAACCGCACGTTTGAACTGCAGTAGGCTATACCTGCTGGGTTTAGTGCAAATACAATGCACGTACATCCCAGACTTTAAGGATTTTAAATGCCTTGAGTTGTGTTACATATGGATGAAGAAAAACACAGGAAACGGCTCAGGAGCTGCAGATCCTGACCGAGCCATTGTGCAAAACCAAGAAGGAGCTATATGGTGACAGACAGGAGGAAACCCTTCACTCCTCACAGAAAACATCAGGCTACTACGGGAGAGGGTTAGGGCTGAAACTGCAGAATTCTTACTTTAATCTGAGACTAATCTTATATCGGAGAATGAGTTCAGATTTCAATAATTCCAATCGGAGATTGTGAGATTTAAATGAGAGATTTTGAGACTTTTATCCGAGAATGAGTTCAGATTTTAAGACTTTGAATCGGACAGAATGGATTCAGATTTGAGATTCCCTGTCTCTAACCTTTCATACAAACATTACATCTCAATTATCTCAATCTACACAGAACAGTTTGTAGGCCTACACCCCCCATCACGTGGTCCTAATCCTCTCCCGTAGCCTAGGTTACAATCTATAAACAGAAAACCTCTGACGCAAAGTACGTCCACCCTTAAAACACCCAGCTGCTCCTTTCACATGAACGAGCCATCATCAATCAGCGCGCACAAATTGTAAGAAAAACAAATGGAATAAAAACCCGCTGAGTCATGTTTTACTCACACGAACGCGTGGTAGAGCAGCGCCCATCCTCTCGGCCTCTCCAGCGCGTCGTACAGCAGGTTCTGGATCCTCCTCCGGCGGATGTTATTCCTCTTGGCCGGCCGGCTGTAGTTCAAGGGGGTCTTGGCCAGCAGTCCAATGCCGATGCCCTGGGAGCCGCGCTTGAAGCCGTCCCGGCCGGACGCCGCCGCCGTGGCCAGCAGCAGCGCGCCATCCCTGTCCGCGGGGGCGCCTTGGTCCAACAATTCCCCCCCGCCGCCGCCGCCGGAGCCCTTCTTCTGCTCCTCCGAGCCGCTAGCGACGGTCCTGGACCGGAGCCCCATGGTCAGTGCTGGATGCCCGGGGTGGGCAGCATGCCATGATCCGGGCGCTGGATCCGGAGACACCCCCCAGCACACACACTTTGTTTTTCCCTCAGCCGCGGGTCATTTAAGGATTTAAAGGATGGAGGCGCTCAGCAGTCTGACTGGAAAACAGAGAGGGAGAGAAAGAAATAAGGGATGGAGAGAGAGGGATGGAGAGATGGAGAGATGAGAGAGAGAGAGAGAGAGAGAGAGAGAGAGAGAGAGAGAGAGATTGTTACATTCTTTATTTTGGGAAACCATCGGCATCTGGTAGCCAACGTGTTTGGCTGCACAGAGCAGAAATCCGACAACATGAAGAATATCGCAAAGAAAGCCCCCCACACACACACACACACACACACACATATACACACACACACGCCCTTGTTACAAAAACACTCCAACCCGACAGGAACATCACAGTGATCACACCACAAACTCGGATAAACTCACTACAGAGCACCTGTTTTATCGGAATATTGGAGAAATTAGACGCGTAAAACGCCTGAATCCATGTTGAATCCGGTCAATTATCAGAATCCAAAAAAGGAGCATCAAGCGACAATTACCCAATTACCAAACACCTATTTACACACACACATACACACACACACACACACACTAGACAAAGAGCTGGCATCACGCTGCATCCCCTCACACCAACACGCCGCAGACTAACAGAGACACCTAGCCGAGATGTGTGGAGGGAAACGCCGCTGAAGACCAGGCAGGCGCACCGAGCCCTACCAGCAGCTGGTCCCGGGCATGGCGCGTGTCTCCGGGGCTTCCAGCCTCCATCCACCATCCACCTGCACGGGAAGCGGCGCTGGGCTCGGCTCAGAGGCGGAGGAGGATATAGGGAGGAAGAGGAGGAGGAGGAGGAGGGTGGAGACGGAGGATGGAGAGCAGAGATGCTGCGTGAAGGAGGTCGATACTGAAACTGAAACAGAGGAGGAGAAGCAGAGAAAGAGAGAGAGAGAGAAGGGGAGAGAGAAGAAAGAGAGAGAGGGGGAGAGAGAGAAGGGGAGAGAGAAGAGAGCGAGAGAGAGCGAGGGAGGGAAAGAGAGGCAGAGATAGAGAGACATACAGAGAGAGAGACAGAGAGACAAACCGACAGAGAGAGAGAGAGAGAGAGAGAGAGAGAGGGAGAGAGAAAGAGAGCGACAGAGAGAGAAAGAGAGATATTTTTGGCAATATAACCAATGTCTTGTCATGCTAATAAAGCTCTTTAAATTGAAAAGAGAGGGAGAGAGAGAGAGAGGGAGAGAGAGAGAGAGAAAGATAATCTTTTTGTAGTATTCTTTTCATTGTATTGCATTTTGTATCATCTTGTAATTATTGAATTGTCGTTATTTATTATTCTTGACGTTTTGGCGATATTTTTTCCTTACATGCATGCTTATAAAGCATTTGAGTTAGACAGAGAGAGAGAGAGAGAGAGAGAGAGAGAGAGAGAGAGAGAGAGAGAATCAGGCTTGCATGAGCAGCAACGCGGACGCCACGTGCCCGCGCCCCCAGATCCCGTACACCTGAACGTAAACGGGAGGAGAACAGGCATGGAAACAGACAGATGGAGGCAGACGCGCCCACGACAACTTCATTATGCACAGTCATGCACACGTGTACGCGCCTGCTGCGTGGCACCAAGGCCTGCAACATATAAAAACACTATAAAGCTGCAGAGATTAATGTTTAATCGCCAACTATTTTGATAATCGATTCGATTCATTTTTTGATGTAATAAGTCTAACTTGTCTGATGTCAGCTTGTTAAATATGAATATTGTTCTAGTGTCTTCTCTCCTCTGGGGCAGGAAACTGAATTATCTTTGAGTCGTGGACATAACGAGACATTTGAGGAAGTCATCTTGGACTTTTTGGGAAACACTGACCCACATTTTTCACAATTTTCTGACATTTTAGAGACCAGACAATTCATCCATTCATCCAGAAAATAACCCACACATTAATCCACTATGAAAATCAAAATCAAAAGGTAGTTGCTGCTCCTGTTGACCTCGGGTCAAATTTGACCCATTTTACAAAAAACTGTAAACTTTTTTTCTTTTTTTTTCTTTAAAACACTGAAAAAAGTGACAAAAAAAAAAACACATTGGAAAAAGCGACAAAAAAACTTGATAAAAAAATTGACAAAAACATTTTAAAAAGTGACAAAAACATTGGGAAAAAAATAGACAAAAACGTCGAGAAAAGTGTAAAGTTGCACGGTCGACAGGACGACAACACACAAATGTTTGGGTCTGTGACTACACAGTTTTTTGCATGTTTGTAGGCTACCTTCAATGTGTTTACACTGTGTATGCTAATATATGTATCTTTCATGTTCTTCTATGTATTTCATGTCATTTGAGCCTGCACTGTCAAAGTCGCATTTCTGTCACTTGTGACAGACCATAGTTTCATATTTTATATCTAATGTGATGGTAATAACGTTACAGGAGAGGCTCAAACTGAAGCTAACAACCAGGCTAGCTTTAGAATAAGTGAGCTAAAATGCTAAACTCAACTAATAATGTATACTTTATTAATCCCGAAAGGGGAAATAATGTTTTTCACTACTGACTGAGCTACTGCCACCCCGGGAAACGTTAAACTACTCAATAACACTGAACTAAATGTGAAATTCATAGGCAGACATATTCCTCAAGCGGCTACTTTTATATTTAAAATGTGATAAAAATCAATTTCAACAAAGAGCAAAAAAATAAATAAATCCAAACCAAACAAATCAGAATGCACGTGCGCGTTTTATCTGCGTTCAGTTAGATGTAAAGTGGGCAGAGAGCTGAACAGCACGTGCATGCCTCGGTCCAACCAGGTTAGCGTGAACAAAAGTTTAAATATTGCGTTGAAATAAAGCGCAACACTCGTAGAAATAACTCTCCAGTAAATACAACTGCTCCACAACATGTGGCTACATTTAGAAATCATAACAAATGGGACTCAATTTTTTTTTTTTTAGCATTTTTAAATTCAAACGTTTTCCCCAAACTGGACCACTCTGCTGCTGACTTACCTGGCAGAACATTTGTGTATTTTAACGGCAGTTTGCATCAGTTTTCATCAAAATTACGAATCCCACTATGGCCACGCCAAGACCCGCCCTACGAAGCAGCTCGATTGGTTGGGAGTTAGGCATTTGACCTCGAGTGGTTAGGGTTAGGATAGCCGATTGGTCAGGGGATAGGACCTGAACAAATGGGGTTACGTTACCTTGCGTTCTCATGGACGCCTGGCCAATAAATGCTATTGAAGGGCGGGTCTTGGCGTGGCCATGGGGGGATTCATAATATCCAAGAGGGTAAACGTCTGTCAAAAACCCGTAGGTCCTATGGCGCCATTTTGATGCTACCAAATGATCACCTCCCGTTAGCATCCCATTGACTCCCATTCATTTACAATAACTTTACATCTGAAGCGTTTAAAGACTATTTGTTCGTTGTTTATTTCTAAAGAAACACAACAATGTATAAAAGGCTCCATTACCTTGTATCTCACGTTATGGCTCCGTAGCAGACGCTTTTATAAAATAGGCTAACGATTGGGTCATAACCACGAGACTTACTGTCACACAGTAGAGGAATTACCGTACGTTCCAGGGTACAGCTGCCAGCGGGTTACTCAGATTCTGTCCAACAACTCAGCTACTGTTGAAAAACGAATCAGATACCTCGTGCCTTGTTCACTTCCTCCTCATTCGCGTGCATGTGTGTGTGTGTGTGTGTGTGTGTGTGTGTGTGTGTGTGTGTGTGTGTGTGTCCCCTACAGTTCCCCTCAATCCTGCTCTTCTCATTCCCTCCATGATAATCCTTCTCTCTAACACATATTTCCTACATTCAGTTCAAACATGTTGCACGTGGCCAGGTTGGTTCAGTGGGTAGAGCAGGCGCACATACACTGAGAGGTTTATTCCTCGACGCAGAAGGTCCAGGGTTTGAATCCAACCTGTGACGATTTCCTGCAGGTCTTCCCCCTCTCTCTTGCTCTCCTTTCTCACCTAGCTGTCCTGTCAAGATTAAAGGTGCAGAAGCCCAAAAAACAATCTGGTTTTTGACATCTATTACTATAACCCTGTTGGATGTTGTCATTTTACACTCATACCGGCAACCACCATCCCAATTAAATTGCAATACTCCATAAAATAAGTACATGTACATATATATATCAGGAATATACTTTGACTCCAACATGTGTAGACTATAATATTTAGAAGAGAGGAGGAGAAATGTATTTGACCGCGGTGCCGATTGTTATTAGAGATACTCTGGATGGAGGTCTGGAGGGATCGAACCGTAGTAAATACAAGGTGATGCTGGAGCGAGAGCACAGTGCGGGAGTTTCTCCTTTGTTTCCTAGTTGATGTTATCGTCCAACGCACTTGTTCCTACAAACATTTTTTATGTGATTGTTGCGGGCAAAAATCCCTGATTATGCGGCATGTTTTCTTAAATAATGCAATGGAATATGCTCTATATGATATTTATGCAATTTTATGCGATGAAATTACGGGAACTTGCAAAAATTGCAGTTTGATGAAAAAGACAAAAAAAAAAGTGATTCCCCCCCAACACCCTGCTTTTTGATGATATTCACATCGCGTAATTATGTCACTTCATAACGTTCCCATGGCAACTGGCTGCTCTTGTGTGAAGTAAACGCAACATTTTTCAACTTTCTGCTAAGATAAATTACGGGACTTTTTTGCAACGAAAATGCGGGGATTATGAAATCATGCAAGCCCCGCAAATTTTGCGCGGAAATCGGCAATTTATGCGGCAAAAGTGCGGCATATTTGAAAAAATGCGCTGAAAAAAATTGGACTTTGGCTGATTATGCGTTGAATTATGCGATCGCATAATCACATTTTTCTGGAGGGACTGATTATTGCAATGACATTTATTTTTAAATTGTTTCCTATCTACCTGGGGCTACTTTTGTATCCCACACACACACACACACACACACACACACACACACACACACACACACACACACACACACACACAAATAGTATTTCGTCAATGTGGAGCCAGTTTTAGATACTTTGTGCACATTAAAAACATCTAAATAACTTGAAAATTCAAATTGAAAACATAGTTTTAAAACAAGTGGAATATTTATTCATGATGCACAAACACTTAGCTAACGGAAAGCAACATCCCTTTCCAAAAACCAGTCCCGGTTACTCTCGACACTCACACAATACACTGTGTCAGACAAATACACAACACACATGCACACACAGACACGGCTGGAAACATACAAAGGCTACAGTAGATATCATACAGTCTACATAATGCACAATCACAAATTAAAATATAATAAAACAGACTGTTTCAGTAGTTTCCAGGAAATAAAATCCTATGTATAACCCCACACACACACACACACACACACAAAGAGGATTTGAAGAACAGAAAAGAACAATCTTAGAATAGATTGATTGCGTGACTCGGTGGCCTTTAGTATTTCTCCTTAATCGTTTCTCGGTCGAGGGATTTGACTAATTATCTGGATGAAGAACGTCGTCCGAACAGCAGCGGACCGAACCAATCAGCGTCCGGCGAGGAGTTACTGGACACCTACTGGTGGTCTAGGTGTGTGTAGTCTCGCTTTGCTAGACCCTCCTCCAAAGCGTGTTGAAGGAGGGTTTGTCTAGTCCACACAGCATTCCTGGATGGGAGGAAAACGTGCTCTGGTTTATTGGCATTTCTTTAGACCAATCAGAATCGTCATGGGCGGGGCTAAACTCCGCACAGAGCCACTGCAAAATAGTTGTGCGAGAGAAAACTCAGATTGGACAGATAGTCTAGCTAGCTGTCTGGATTTACCCTGCAGAGATCTGAGGAGCAGTTAACCATAGTCCTCATGAATCCACCGGAGGTTAGAACGCCAACACAGAGACCGAGGGAGGAAACGAAAAAAAAGCATCGTCATGTCCTAAAGCAACGGAGCAATCCTGGAAGTGGAGCCCAAAGGATACAGACTAACGGTGCAGATCCACGTGTCCGTGTAATACTTCTGTCGCGTCGCGCCCCACTCTATTCCTGTGGGTGACGTCAAGCGACTTCAACGCGCATGCAAAGCATTCTGGGAAGGTGGCAAGAAGCTGGCTGATGCCCAGCTTTATGCAAATGAATCGCGTTGGCTGTATGACGTCGCGACACCACGCGACAGTCGTGTGGCAAAAGTGGATCCGTACCGTAAGGTTTGCGTGACGGCTGCGACAGTGGGTTCAAAACAAAAAAGAGGTGGACGTCTGACGGTAGGGTTCCACACAGCGAAACACCACACGAATTTCAGCCAGTGAAAGTTTACCTCGGGGGTCGTGGTCGCAAAAACACGCAAGACTGCAACATGTTTTTTTGAAATGTCCCGGTGTGTCAGAAGACAAGAGGGCGGTAAAAATCCACAGCAGCAAACCATCAGTGAAATGTTAGCTCATAAATGCTCTGGTAACCTGGTCTGGCTGCCTTGCTATGCTAAAACATGTAATCAAACAAATGCACAAGTAGCCTAGCTAGCTGCCTGGCTAGGCTACAATGAAATCCAATGTCCGAACGTGCTAGTGATTAGCCTGTCGGCTAGCTGAAAAGTTTGAGTATTTTAACTAACATATAAAGTCTATTTGGTGGTGTATGTGCCCTGACTAAGTTCGTGTGTAAAATTTGTGTGGATACAAGTACGAATATTGGTGTAGAAACATTTTAATCACGTACAAATTTTCATGCTACAGAGCTGATAACGTCCGACATCTTTGTCAGACTTTTTTTGTAACTCCCGCCTCCAAACACAAACACACGGACCTGATTGGTTCTCCAGTGGTCCCCCATTTGAATAAAGTTAAACTTTCTTCAACTTTATTTCGCTCCCCTCGGCGATTTGCTCTCATCTCGCCCAATCAGGGCAAATTATCGTCTCCATTCAACCTCAATGAGAGCGAAGCGAAATTTCGTTGTGTGGAACCCTACCGTAAGACCACATGTGTCAAACTCCACGACTTTTGGCCCACCTAGATTTTGCCACTTTTTTTCAATGTTTTCTTCCCATGTTTTTGTTGCTTTTCCCGACCTTTTTTGGCGCTCGTTTCAATGATGGCTAAGGAACCTTTTTTGCTGACTTTTTAAGGCTTTATGTGGACCAAACTGTGAGTGTGAACGCAACATGAGACATGCAATAATACAGTCCAAGATATTTGACTTTCTCTTAAATAAAAGAATGCCAATAAACTGTCTGGGCCTTGATGTGATTCTCATTCTCATTTCCCACTGTGGCCCGGAGTGAAATTGAGTTTGAAAAAAAAAAAACTTGGCACGTGATTGGATGAACCATCTGTCAGACAGACACCTGCCAAGTTTTTTTTATTTTGTAAAGTGCCTGCCCTTTGCTAAACGGTTTCAAATGACCACTTCTCTGATGGTTCAGATAGATAGATAGATAGATAGATGATAGATAGATAGATGATAGATGATAGATGATAGATAGATGATAGATAGATGATAGATAGATGATAGATAGAGATAGATAGATAGATAGATACTTTATTGATCCCAAGGGGAAATTCCAGGTCCCAGTAGCTTAAAGACATCACACACAACATACACATACACCATAAACAGGATGATAAAATAACTAATCCACGTGAATAATATGGACAATAAAAGATACTAAATTCAAAATCCACATGAATGTACTATAAGGGAAATGTTGCCAGGTTAGGGAGCATTGGACCTTTTTTTACATTACTTTTCCTACCTGCGGTGGCCAGTCGAGGGAGTCCCCGTGCTGCAGCCCGAGGTGTTAAAGCAGGAGCCGACTGGCGGAGCTCGGCAGGACACTTGAGAGCAGCCTGCCCTGTCGATACGTGGCTGTAAAGTGACCGGTGATGGACGAGGGCTGCGATCAATACTCGTGTCCACGAATGGAACCAGATTCATCATCTCCGTCATACTTCACCGGCGGAGAGAGGAACAAGCCGCCCCCCCCCCCGAGCCAGAGACCAATCCGTCCTGCAGGCAGCCGGACAGGACACGTGCTGCTGCTGCAGGGAACGCCACGCCGACCGGTTCAACTCCCACTGTGGGACGTCCTGCTGAAGTGTCCTGAGGCACAGCATCAAACCTCCACCTGCTCACATTAACTCCGTCAAATACTCGGTTCCCCTCATTCACTCCCTCTATGTTGCCTCTAGAGCAGTGGTCCTCAAATGGGGGTACCCCAAGGGGTACTTTGGAAGCCTGCAGGGGGTACGTGAGCGCTTTTTCTAAGTTTTTTAACCCCTTAACGCCGACTGTCGCGAATTTGCATCAAACCCCTTCCATTCCGACTGCAGGCAAGATAGCGTGTGTATTCCCCCCAATGCAGGTTTGTTTACATGCGATACATACCTAGGAACCTTTTGCATGCACTGGTTTCTCGTAGGACCAGTCGGAGTGGGAGATACATCCGGTTCACGGAAGCGAAATTAACCCTAACCCTACCCCTAAACCTAACCCTAAACCTAATCCTACCCCTAAACCTAATCCTACCCCTAAACCTAAAGAAACTACTGTCAATGTTAGGGAGTAGGAGAGTGTTTTCTTTCTTGCCGTTGTCAAGATCCATGTCATTTACAGTTTAGTAGTTCTAACAACTTTGTGACATGAATGAAATCTACTATGTGTTTTATTAATTTTACCATTTTGTAAAGAATTTTACCATAATGCCTGTTGTCGCTAATTTGCATCATACCTAAATTTATATCTATTCCATATGCTATAGACAAATTAACAATCTCAATTTAATTTAGCATCAGCTTGGAGCCAGAAACACACATATTTTGTTTATATAATTGTGAATAAATTCAGGCATCAAGGGGTTAAGTTTGTCACTTTTTCTAAGTTTTTTATTGCACTTTGTCACTATTTTTGACCAGTTCTTGCCTTCCTTGCTTCCTTTTTTTCTAATGTCTTCTTTTTTTTTATCCAAGTTTGTCACTTTTTTTTTTCGGAGTTTGTCTTCCTTCTTTCTACTGTGTTTTTATTTTTTGTACTATTTTCCACCTATTCTTGCCTTACTTACTTCTTTCTACCGACATTTTTTAGTTTTAGTTTTTTTTTTTTTTTTTTTTTAAAGGTTTTAGTTGCCTTTTTTCATCAGCATTTAAGCTTTTTTCAGTGACATGTCTGTTGTTGGGTAAATCTTTTGCTGGTCAGGGGGTACTTGGCTTAAAAAAACAATTAAAATGGGGAATTATCCCAATAATAATCATCATTATTGAAAAAAGTTTGAAAACCACTGCTCTATATGGTGTGTTTATTAACCTCCCTGTTCCTCGGGTCTACGAAATTGTCAAAGAAAGTAACGTGGATGGTTCCATACAACGCTGTTCACAAGTCAAATAAATGATCAGTTCACTACTTTCATTGAATTTGAGATGGAGCCGGTTACCTCCAGGATCTGTGCTAAGCTAGGCTAGATGGAGCCGGTTACCTCCAGGATCTGTGCTAAACTAGGCTAGATGGAGACGGTTACCTCCAGGATCTGTGCTAAGCTAGGCTAGATGGAGCCGGTTACCTCCAGGATCTGTGCTAATTAAGCTAGGCTAGATGGAGCCGGTTACCTCCAGGATCTGTGCTAAGCTAGGCTAGATGGAGCCGGTTACCTCCAGGATCTGTGCTAAGCTAGGCTAGATGGAGCCGGTTACCTCCAGGATCTGTGCCAAGCTAGGCTAGATGGAGCTGGTTACCTCCAGGATCTGTGCTAAGCTAGGCTAGATGGAGCTGGTTACCTCCAGGATCTGTGCTAAGCTAGGCTAGATGGAGCTGGTTACCTCCAGGATCTGTGCTAAGCTAGGCTAGATGGAGCTGGTTACCTCCAGGATCTGTGCTAAGCTAGGCTAGATGGAGCCGGTTACCTCCAGGATCTGCTCTAAGCTAGGCAAGCAGTGGGTGTGTCAGACAGAGTTACAACACGCACGGAGATGAGAAGGGTATGTATGGACTCCTCTAACTCTGGGGGATACGCTGAATAAGACAAAGTCCCAATAAGTCAGCATGTTCCTTTAAAGAAACTACTTTATAAACCTACATAAACACGAAAAAAAAATGGAGAAACATTTTAATAAACAGTCACAAACCTTTTGGAATCAGGACTATCTGCCACGTGAACATCTGTGCTGTTTTGTCGGAGTTTGTCGGACGGTGTAACCCAGCGAGTGATTTGGTTTCCGGTGGAGTAAAAGCGTCTTTGTCCGATGTTCCGGCCGGTGAATAATTGACGGCATTACAGGCACTGTGCTTGAGTTATATCTGCATGATGTGGCCGACACTTCAGCAGCACAGCCCGCGTGTTTTATTCATGGACTTCATCCAACTTTTATAAAACAAGGTGGGATGAGACGGCAGAGAAGCTACACAGAGCGGAACGAAGAGAACCTGAGAGACAACAATCACAACTTTGGTTTATCCAGGAAGGTGGGCCTTCACACAGTTATTCCTCATCACAGCTGGGAGATTCCCAGTTCAACCAGTGGTAGGGTTGGGCATAGGGCTGGGCAATATATCGATATTATATCGATATCGTGATATGAGACTAGATATCGTCTCAGATTTTGGATATCTTAATATCGTGAAGTGTCTTTTCCTGGTTTTAAAGGCTGCATTACAGTAAAGTGATGTCCTTTTCTGAACTTACCAGACTGTTCTAGCTGTTCTATTATTTGCCATTTCCCCACTTTATTGTCCACATTACTGGTGATTATTATTCTAAAATCTAAGTGTGAAGATATTTTGTTAAAAGCACCAATTGTCAACCCTAGAATATCGCTGCAATATAGATATTGAGGTATTTGGTCAAGAATATCGTGATATCTGATATTCTCCATATCGCCCAGCTCTAGTTGGGCATCGTTTGGATTGTTAACAATTCTGATTCTTCCTTTAGATTCCAGTTCTTATCGATTCTCGATTCCGATTCTTTAAGGGGTGGAGTTGAAACGGGGACACATGCTTATTTCACAAATAAGAGGAACGTTTTATTTTGATTCAATAGACCTTTTTCACGGCAGACATGTTGACATGTCATAGTAGGAAAAGCACAGGTGTATTCAAAACCATTACTGATGGCTGCATTCCACTTAGGAGAGGTGTGCTTTTAACTACTATGACAAGTCAACATGTCTGCTGTGAAAAAGGTCCATGGTGGTTTGCAGTTTTATGCTACGTTTCCACGTAGCCGGCTATTTTCATAAACTGACATTTCAACCTCTCAGTTCTCAAAAATAATATCGTGCACAGCTGTCAGTTTTCAGAAAAGTGTTCGTTTACAGGTACCCGTGTATATATGCCGTCAATGCAGCCAAGAGCACACCAGACCTGTAGGTGGCGGTGTAACGAGAAGCTCAAGCCCACGTTAGCCAATCAGAATCCAGAAAATAGCAACAGCAGCAACCAATCACTTCCTCTTCCTCTCTCTCGGTGTAAACAGGGTCTTACGGGGCTTTTTCAACATAAAATAAAGCCACACTCGAGTGCTGCTCACTGTGCTCCATGGCTGCAACACAACAAGCGCCTGGTCGCTACGCAAACCAAAACGTGTGTGTTGTTTAATGTTAAATCTGGAACCCATGATCAGATTTGAAACCAAATCCTCCTAACGATTCCAATAAAGAACCGATTCCACGTAGGAATCGGTTCTCGATGCCCAATCCAACTGATGGATACTGGGAGGATCACTGGAGGAAATACCCTCTGAAGCAGTTGTGCGTGTCCCCCTAGGGGTACTTTGGAGTACTGCAAGGGGTACGTGAGAGGTTTTTGCAAAATGCTAATTTAAAAAGGTCCAGTGTGTAACGCGTTTAGTTGTTCATTATCAAAATCTGTGTTGCCCGTTCACCAACCTGTCCTTTTTCATGAATATTTACACAACCATCAATTCCAAGTATTCCTATTGGCTTGAAATTTTACATTTGCATTCACATGAACTGGGGTAGACGCTCCATAATCATGCTCCATCTTGAAATACGTTAGCCGGTAAGGGACATACTGCTCCACCTTTAACGTTTTCTCTGTCACATGATAAACTCACAGCTGCTGCTAACGCTGCTAACGGGTATCGTAGCTTCCCGGCCCCTGGTGGCAAGTTCGAAGATGAAAACACGGAGGACCACACGTATTCAAAATCCAGATTTCAAGAACAGGAGTCTTCTTCTTCTTCGCCAAGAAAAGAGCAAGAGACCAGCTTTTTGAAGCGTGAAGGCTACCGTAGCTGTAATACCTACTTTGAACTGCGTGGCGCGAGAGAGTTGACCGGATATATGATCTCAACGCTAGATGGGAGAAATTCCCACACACTGGACCTTTAAAAACATGTCATGCATAATTCATAAAATAATTATAATAATGAGTGAACTAAAGGGATGGATTCTAAACATTTGAAATGTAGCATTTAAATGTTTTTTCAGTTACAAGACCGTTGTTCCACTTTTTATACCAAAAATGTGATATTTTCGTCACTTTTTTGACCTATTCTTGCCTTCCTTCCTTTTAATCCACTGCTTTTTTCAAGGTTTTGTTGTTTAAAAAAAAAAATGTGTTCCAGGTCTAAGGATATAATTTAATAAATCTGGCCCTGACATCGGTGTATTCTTCCTCTTTATAGAGACTTGTTTTTCTACCAAAAATGATTGGCGCTGGTTAGGGGGTACATGGCTTAAAAACACAATTCAAAAGGGGAAACTTTACTGACAAAAATTTGAGGACCACGGCTCTAAAGTATTAATACATTTAAGAATTATATAAATAAATATCTTAAAATAATAAACCAGACTTTCACCCAGGAGAACGGGCAGTGGTGTAGTCTAATGTATTCTAGTGGGTATACTGTACTGTATATAAATATATGGGCCAGAATCCGCCTTTAGGGGAGGGGGGCATATCATAGTTGGGGAGGGTCTGGTTGTCCTCTCCCAGGGTTATTTTTCTTTTCTTTTTAAATAGGGACAGATACAAAAAACATAGATTATTACATAAAGAACAATCCGATGCCTGTATCACAGTGTTTATAGCCACGGCTAATTCACAACACCTGTCCCTAGGAGGGCTTTTAACAGTTAAAATAATAAAAAAAGTCAAATTTTTACAGTGAATACAATAAAATGTCCAAAAAGTTAACAGCAATAAAAATAAGTGTAGTAAATAAACACATTAACTCGGACTCACACAGATGCACACCTCACATACACACAGCTATACATTTCATATGGCATGATCTCACTGCTCCTGCAGTATTAACCATGCTCTTTTTTTATATATATATATATATATATATATATATATATATATATATATAACAATATAACAGGTGGACAATTTAGGTATAGCCTTTATATTTTGAGCGTCAAAGACTTCATTTCCTGTATTCAGATAACTTTTAAGACCAATTTAGAGTGGAAATCCCTTTATTTAGCCTGTGTGAAGACAAAAAACACAGATGACATTCAAAATATATCAAAATGATAATGGAAAGTATGTTGTAGCGTGTCATTGGGCATTTCTAAGTGGGTACAGTAAAGGCCAAAAGTTTGGACACACTTTCTCATTCAATGCGTTTCCTTTTTATTTTCATGACTATTTACATTGTAGATTCTCACTGAAGGCATCAAAACTATGAATGAACACATATGGAATTATGTGCTTAACAAAAAAAATTACTGAAAACATGTCTTAGCCACCCTTTGCTTTTTTTATTAATAAGGGAAAAAATGTCCACTAATTAACCCTGACAAAGCACACCTGTGAAGGTAAAACCATTTCAGGTGACTACCTCATGAAGCTCATTGAGAGAACACCAAGGGTTTGCAGAGTTATCAAAAAAAGCAAAGGGTGGCTACTTTGAGGAATCTAAAATATAAGACATGTTTTCAGTTATTTCACACTTTTTTAAGTACATAATTCCATATGTGTTCATTCATAGTTTTGATGTCTTCAGTGAGAATCTACAATGTAAATAGTCATGAAAATAAAAAAAACACTCAATAAAGAATTAGAAGGTGTGTCCAAACTTTTGGCCTGTACTGTATATGGAAATCCTGGAGCTTTCTTAGTGGGTATACTGGTACACCTGCGTATCACGTAGACTACACCACTGATACCGGTTCATGTCCTGTTTGAAAAGAAAGGAAACGGAGAGTTGTTTAGACTTTAGGGAACAAACGGAGCTCCGTCACGGTCTGCGTCACGCGGTAACATTCAGGAAGTGATGTCACGTCTGATTTGAACCCAAACATGCGTTTAAAACCATGTCAGAGGAGGCTCACTTTGATCCGGTTTAAAAAGACTCTACATCACGAGATTAAGAAAGTACTTCTGTTAAAGCCATCCAGCAGACTTCTGCTCAGACACAGAGATGAAAATGTTTCCCTCTTTCTTTTCTCTTTTCATTGTGCTGCAGAGCGAGCCGTCCATCACGGCTCGGCATCTGTCCTTGGCTGCAGAACAAGACCCAGGCCCAGCAGAGAGACAGAGAGAGGGAGGGAGAGAGATAGATAGATAGCGAGAGGGATGGAGGGAGGGAGAGAGATAGCGAGAGGGAGGGAGAGAGATAGATAGAGAGAGGGATGGAGGGAGATAGCGAGAGGGAGAGGGAGGGAGAGAGATAGATAAAGAGAGGGAGGGAGAGGGAGGGAGGGAGGAGAGAGAGAGAGAGGGAGGAAGAGAGGGAGGGGAGAGGGAGGAGAGAGAGAGGGAGAGGGAAGGAGAGGCGAGAGAGGGAGGGAGTGAGGGAGGGAGATAGAGAGAGGGAGGGAGAGAGAGTGAGGGAGAGAGGGGGAGGGAGGGGAGAGGGAGGAGAGAGAGGGAGAGAGAGAGGGAGGGAGAGGAGAGAGAGGGAGGGGGAGGGAGAGGAGAGAGAGAGGGAGGGAGAGGGAGAGAGAGGAGAGAGAGAAGGAGGGAGAGGGAGAGGGAGGAGAGGAGAGGAGAGAGAGATGAGAGAGAGGAAGAGATGAGAGAGAGGGAGGGAGAGATGGGAGGGAGAGATGGAGAGAGAGGGAGGGGAGAGAGAGGTAGAGAGAGAGGGAGGGGAAGATGGAGAGAGGGGAGGGGAAGAGAGAGAGAGATGAGAGAGGGAGGGAGGGGAAGATGAGAGAGAGAGGGAGTGAGGAAGGGTAGAGAGACAGAGAGGGAGGGGAGAGAGAGAGGGGGGAGAGGGGGAGAGAGAGAGAGAGAGAGAGAGAGGAAGGAAGAGGGAGGTTACTCTGAAGAGAACAGATAAATAATTCATCCCAGAGAGGAAAAGATGGAGAGTCCAGAGAGAAAAACCACTCAGGAGGGCCAGCCCGGGGGATAGGCAGCATAGGCAAATACTGGGGGGGGGACATTGGAAAAAACGTCAAAACTATCCAAAAAAACTGAAAAGCTGAACTAAAAGCTATCATTCATAATTATTATTAGAATAATTATAAAAATAAGTGAACTAAGGGATGGATTGTAAACATTTGAAATGTAGCATTTAAATGTTTTTGCAGTTACAAGACTGTTTTTTCAGTTACCATTGTTCCTCTTTTTACACTTTTTCTACAAAAAATTTGTGAAAATTAAGTTTTTGTCAATTTTTTGACCCATTCTTGCCTGTGTTTTTCCAATGTTTTGTAATTAAAAAAAAAATCCATCAGCATCTACATGTTTTCCAAAAGCTGAACTGAAAGCTGAAATAAAAGCTGAAATAAAAAGCTGAAATAAAAGCTGAAATAAAAGCTGAAATAAAAAGCTGAAATAAAAGCTGAACTAAAAAGCTGAACTAAAAAGCTGAACTGAAAGCTGAAATAAAAGCTGAAATAAAAAGCTGAAATAAAAGCTGAAATAAAAAGCTGAACTAAAAAGCTGAACTAAAAAGCTGAACTGAAAGCTGAAATAAAAGCTGAAATAAAAAGCTGAAATGAAAGCTGAAATCTTTCCTAGGGCACCAAACTGGTTCGAGTCTCTTTGATTTTTTTGTTTCATACATGGAGAGAGAATCAATCGGAGTCTCCATCCTCAGCGGGGGGTCCAGTCTTCTCGCCATCATTTGGTGTGCCCCGAGGATGTCGGCGTGGCTTTAATTAGGCTGAGCTTCAGATGCATCGCTGGCAGGACTCTCAGGCGTCACTGCTGCTCGTTTACCTGAACAGAACCACACGCGCTGACACCGATACCGGGCTGTCGCTGCCCGATGGGAGTCGAGTGCAGATTTGAGTCGCGTGTGCGCCACTTTGCGATGAGTAGCCTCCAAGATGCTAACGGCGTTTTGAGCTAACGCACAGTCTATGAGCTAACGTTAGCAATCTAACAATCATAGCTAACACGTTTTTGAAATGACTGCTGGCTACGAGTTAGCAATCAAACACAACAAAGTCAATAACAGACAATATGTGTGTCTGTGTGTGTGTGTGTCTGTGTGTGTGATTATCTTCAGAGTGAGTACAATCATAGCTAACACGTTTTTGAAATGACTGCTGCTGCTAGCGACAAGTTAGCAATCAAACAACAATGTCAATAACAGACAATATGTATGTCTGTGTGTCCGTCTCTGTGTGTGTCTATGTGTGTGTCTGTCTGTCTGTCTCTGTGTGCGTCTGTCTCTGTATGTGTGTGTGTGAGATTATCTTCAGAGTGAGTACAATCATAGATAGCTACATTTTTGAAATGATTTCCATATTCTGTTATTGTATGTAAAGAGAAAAGTTTATTATTTTATGGATTTCAAAAATGTCAGTAAGACACGTTATGCCGTAAACCGTTTAAATCTGAGCATGCTCACATCGGGCAGTGACAGTGACAAAAACAACCTCCCATCAGCCCCTGGGGCCAGAGCCACACGTACACGAACACACAGAGCAGCCGCACTAATTCATCAGACACGTACAGCGGTGCTAATGTTGCTGAGGAGGTCAGAGGTCACAGCAACGAGAGCTGAGGGAATCCTTCTGGTGAAGTTGCTGTGGAGCCTGGGACCAAACTAAAGCCATGAGAAAAGGGAAAAGGTTTATGGTACGGTGGAGGCTCCTCGCCGTAGCCGACACCTAACAGTCCTCAAGTTTAGACTTGTGCGTTGGTGTGTGCGTCGAGCCGCCATGTGTGTGTGTGTTTGTTTGGGGAGTGTGTGGTAGAGCGAGGGAGAAGCGAGAGAGTGACGGAGGTTAGCTTTGAAATGAGTGTGTGTGTGTCTGTGTGTCTCCGCATTACGCTCACCTTTTCTCGACTAATCTTAACTGTCAAGTGACCGGCCGGCGATTGCGGTAATTTCGTAGGATATCATACGAATTGTTGTGCATCAGTTTTTGTACGATATATCATCTAGGGATGTACAGAATCCAGGATTGGGCGGGATGGATAAATAGATAGATAGATAGATAGATAGATAGTGGCGCGGTGGATATGACAGATGCCTTTGGTGTGGGAGACCTGGTGTCCAATGTGTCCCTGAGCAAGGCACTTAACCCCTAGTAGCTCCAACTCTCACATATATAGCAATTGCAGACTGATCTCATAAAGTGGCGTTGTATGACACGCCAATTCGTATGCCGTTTAGGCGTATTATCAAGACGCATATTCGCTTTTTAGCGTGTTTATCAACGCCGTTCGGCCACCATTGACCTACATTATGTGTGAATTTTCGCCGTAGCGAGTAGTATGAAAGGAAGGGATCGCATCCCGTGTGTGTTGCGTTTTTCAACAGTTTATTTTTGATGTTTTTTTTATTTTTTGTTTTTTTAAGCCTTCCCCAATGTTTCCTTTCCTAAATCCAACTGTTTATTGTTTTCCTAAGCGTGTGACGTTGGTCACCGTCGTGTTTCTGTGTTACTAAAGCCTTTCCCGATGTTCCTTTCCTAAACACAACCTTTTTTTTTTTTTTTTTTTTTTTTTTTTACACACGCTGTTCTCGTGACAGTACGGCACGTTCTCGCGATAACACGCAATGTGGTGACTCCACGTGGCGCGTGTATGTTTTACATCCGCTGTATACATGTGGATATAGCTCAAAACGCGTACAGATAACACGCCACTTGGCTTTATGAAAGTGCCATGTATGTTTACACAAAAGTCACGATGCCATGTTGAGCAATTGTAAGTCGCTTTGGATAAAAGCGTCTAAATCAGTGGTTCCCAAACTTTTTTCCTTGGCGACCCCCTACTCATGTCTAATAAAAGCTGAGGCCCCCCCGAAACCAAAGTTGAGGTAACTCTCGAGATAAAGCCTTACTTTCTTTTTTGATACAGAGCGGTTATCACCACTGTTACATTTCTCCGCCATGCTTTATTCATAAAATAGTGATGCCGTGGCGGCAGGAAAAACGAGGATACAACAAAATATATAGTTTTCATACAGACTTTTGTATACAATATATATTCTAGTGTATTATCATAATTTAACGTGCAAATATTTTGTTTTTACCTCAACCTCAAACCAGATAAAGACTTGCGCACCCTCCGTGATCTTATGCGCCCCCTGGTGGTGGGAACCACTGCGCTAAATGACATGTAATGTAAACAAATGTATTACGTCGCGACACCATGCTTCAGTCGTGTCGCAAAAATGGATCTGCACTGTTAACAGAAGCATGAGTCAGCAGCACGAGCTGAGCACAGCCTCCGATATGGGATAGGCTGAGAAACCACTGAACCATGAAACCACGTTGACATAACGGTCCCAGGGTGGTGATAAAAGCCAGTGAAATGAATTGTTAAATATCACTAATGAAGTGTGTCCCGCTGATAACAAATTGAGCTGTGTTGCCCCATTTCAAATGCCAGCGTTTGATGTGTGGTGAGTCTCATTAGCCGGAGAAAGGATTCAGTTTAATGCCCGACATGTGTTATCTGGACCACCGCGCCACAGACCATGAGATTATTTATCAATAATTAACGAGGCCCAGAGCAAGGAGTCTGTGCCGCCGAAAGATGACGTGGGACCAAGTAACCTCTGACAATAAATTGGTGTTACTTACTTGCTGTTAGAAAAATTAAACAAGTCTTGTTGTTTCTGTTACAAAAATGTAACCGTTTGCATGATAGAAAGCCAAAATAATACTGACGTTATCACGAGATAAATCCTGACCTTGTGGGAGACAGCGTCACCTTTTGTATTTTGACTGTTTAAACTCATAATACAAGCTGCTGTTGAAATTCTAGTCAGTCATTTTTCGGTAAAATGCTGCGAGTGCTCTTAAAACTGGCTCTACTTGCAAGTAAACGAACTTTGAGACAATTTCAGTGTTTCTGTCCATTCCTTGATAAATAATTACCCTAACTCACATGCTGTGGAAAAGTTTGTTTGTTTCCGTGTTAAAATGACTATAATGAAAATGTCTATCGTACATTACAGGTTAACTGAAGACAGTGAAACCACTTAAAAAAGGTGCTGTAGGTAGGATTGCAAAGATCCAGGACTTAGCCAAAGAATGTGAACATCGACAACTTCTCAGTCCCTCCCCCCCCTTCTGCTAAAGCCCAAAACGGTCTCCTAAGCCCCTCCCCCCACGAGGGAGAATGAATGCGTGTGCATGGCCCTGATTGGTGCATCTGACCAGGGAGCTGTGGATTTTTGCAAATCTCACTACAGGATGTAGGTGGAGCCAGAGGAGCTGGAGCTTTCATGTAGTTCTACTGGAACATAGGGTCAGTTTCAGCAAATATGACAGAAAGGTAGTTTTATAAGTTTTATCTACAGCACCTTCAAACATGTTTTATTTGAGTTGCTCTACATCCATGGTGGTATTGGAAGGGGGATTTCATTCTTGCATGTTTTGTTCCATCCCCCTCGGCTTCCTTCACAAATCACACCCTCAGTATACGTCATGGTGGTTCATTAAAAATTCGACCGACAAATGAGGTCCAACTTCCAACTTTAACTAAGAGCAGCAGGAGCCGTAAGATCAGAGCAGTAACACCCGAAGCAGCGCTGCCATCTTTGATCTTTCAAAGTGGTTATGGTGCTATGGTGCTGATATTATACAGTGGGGGGGGAAGAGGCAGAAAAGCAGCATTTTGATTATATTTTCTCTCGGATTGGTACATTTCAGCTGCAGCCCCCTAACCATACCATCCCCATAGTTTGTTTGCATGACGCTAATCTTTCTGTTACCTTAACCGCATTGTATGTCTCCTCAAAAACCGCACCAAATCTACGGTGGTCGACAGGGGTAAATGCACTGCAACTTAAAGTGCTCATATTATGCTCATTTTCAGGATCATAACTGTATTTAGAGGTTATATCAGAATAAGTTTACATGGTTTAATCTTCAAAAGACACCATATTTTTGTTGTGCTGCACATTGCTGCAGCTCCTCTTTTCACCCTGTGTGTTGAGCTCTCCGTTTTAGCTACAGAGTGAGACATCTCACTTCTGTTCCATCTTTGTTAGGAGTCGCACATGCTCAGTACCTAGGTAAGGACTACTAGCTAGAAGCTAGCGCTGCTAGCGGTTAGCAGTCAGCCACCTCGTTGTCAATGGCAAAACACTGCTACAACACACACTAGTTCACCCTAATCTACAAAATAAAAATTGTATAGAACTACTTCCATGTCCCTATTCTGCAGGTATTCCACGCAAAGCTGGAAGTGCACCCTTGTTTAGAAGAAGTCTCCCAGCTAATCCTGCCTTGTACAGGCCTTAGTTGGAGAAACAGCTAGCTGATGTGGTATTAGCTAAAATGGTTAGCACACACCAAATGTGACGTAGAAAGCCGTGCAGATTTTGACCTAGCTCACCAGGAGACTTAAGGCAGGACACATTCAGAAACCATATCTCACTCAAAACACGGATGTTTTCCATGGATGGATTTTTGTAAGCGTGTGGAAGCACCAGAGACACAAAATAACACCTCAAATCCCAGAAAAAGGGATTTTTTTCCCATAATGTGGCCACTTTAATGAAACACACTCAAATAGACAAAACACAAGCAAATTAAGAAAACATCTTCATTCAGGTTATCTTTTGACAAAACATGCGCAGCATTTAGCAAACGCGCTGCAAATACACACAACACAACCAAATACACAAACATGCTGCAAATACACAAACGATGCAAAAAGGGCACAATCGCCGAAAGCTAATGCAACAGAAAAACAGCTGCATCCAGATTACACAACGGAAGTTCTACAGGCCTCTAGGGGGAGCAGCTGGGTGGAACAGCTTGATCTATGACCCCACGGAGAGAGAGAGCGCTAGGGGTGGGCGATATGGACAAAAAATATCATCTTGATATTGTTTCCGATTTTGACGATAACGATAACTAGACTATATCCTTTAAAAATGTGTTTTTAAAAGTCTGAGTTACTTAATCACTGATAATAATGGGCACAATGTTGAATGAAAACAGTTTGCATTTATTTTCTTTAAAATGTAAGTAAGTGAAAACAATTCAAAGACAAAATACTACTATACTCATCGAACTAGTGTAGGAGCATTGAACTCTGAGTACACATTCAG
Organism: Perca flavescens; assembly: GCF_004354835.1. Lineage (NCBI taxonomy): Eukaryota > Metazoa > Chordata > Actinopteri > Perciformes > Percidae > Perca > Perca flavescens. The sequence continues at coordinate 32,515,294 of NC_041342.1, forward strand.
TTGTTCACCTCTGCTGTAATGTAAATTGTGCAGCATACAAGCAAGATGAAATCATAATAATAAACAAAGTGCTCTGTTCTGTAACATGTTGTACACAACCATGTCCTTATAGGAAGCAGTCCTGGAGCTGGGATAGGGCAGGCCAGGTACTGATAGTCCTTCTACTTGGCTGTATAGTCCTTCTGACTGGGACTTATGCTGGGATCAGAAATAGTTGAATGTGGCCCAGGTGAGCGAGAGGAGCAGTTCTGTATGCTTTCTTGATGTTTGAGTATACATGGTCTAGTGTGTTCTTCCCTCTAGTAACACAATCTACATGCTGGAAAAAGCTGGGGGAGTACAGACTTTAAGGACGCCTTGTAAAAGTCCCCTCCAGGTGATCGCGCTGCAGTGTATTCACTACGGTTAGCAGTGAGCCAAACTTGTGCTAACGTTAGCATCGGGGGCTATGTAGACGGCAGTGTGCTGTTTTCGTAGTAAATAAAATGGTCCGTATATTACCGACAGGGCTCCAGGTCAGGTGAGCCGTGCTGGGCAACGACCCTGCAGCAGGTACTCCATTCATTGTGCACAAAAATGCAGTCCTCCGCCTCTGGTCTTGTCGGAGTCATTTTCTCATTCTGCCGGTAGGTAGCTCGGCGTGCTGGCGCCGAAAACAACCTGCAGCGTCCGGTCTGGCTGTGTCCTCCGGGATGTTATGAGCCGCCTGGAAGGCTCTCGTAATGGCTGTGTTGTATCGTAGTCCTATATTGATTAGTTCAGTGTGGCTGTACTTGTTTAAATATACACCGACAGGATACCTAGAAGCCGCTGCACAATTGCGCGCCGCCATCTTTGTTGACGTTAGTGAATGTGTAGCGTTCCAATGTGTGTTTTGAAGTGTTTTTTTCTAAGTAACTTAAATACTTGATAATGTCAATTTGCACATCGTTAACACAACAATGACGATTTTATCGTAAACAATATATATCGCCCACCCCTAGAGAGCACTCTGCCTTTTCACTACCACGAGATCACAGACACGTCTCTGCTGTTTTCGGAGTTTGTGTACTTTTTATTTTTGCATCGTTTCTGTATTTGCAGCGTGTTTGTGTATCTGGTTGTGTTGTGCGTATCTGGTTGTGTTGTGTGTATTTGCAGCACGTTTGTGTATCTGGTTGTGTTGCGTGTATCTGGATGTGTTGTGTGTATCTGGTAGTGTTGTGTGTATCTGGCTGTGTTGTGGGTATTTGGTTGTGTTGTGGGTATTTGCAGCATGTTTGTGTATCTGGTTGTGTTGTGTGTATCTGGTTGTGTTGTGTGTATTTGCAGCATATTTGTGTATCTGGTTGTGTTGTGGGTATTTGGTTGTGTTGTGTGTATTTGGTTGTGTTGTGTGTATTTGCAGGATGTTTGTGTATCTGGTTGTGTTGTGTGTATCTGGTTGCGTTGTGTGTATCTGGTTGCGTTGTGTGTATCTGGTTGCGTTGTGTGTATCTTCTTGCGTTGTGTGTATCTTCTTGCGTTGTGTGTATTTGCGTGGGGTTTTATTAAGTTGCGGTGTGTTTGGCCCTGTCGGCCACTGTACTGATCCAACGTAAAAACCACAGTGCTGATACTGCACCACACCTACAGTACATTATATCCACGATACAATTCTTAAATCTAAAGGTCTGTCTCTAAAGTATATATTTGACATTATGTTAGAGCAACCACAACATCCTCCGACTGTAATCTACAGTACCTCTCGGAGATACACGCAGTATTTCTGGTGTTTCGAGCAACAAGCCAAACCGCAAACCCCCAAATCTCCTGGATGGTACGATCCACACAGTCCAGATATAGAACGCTGGGACGATGAGAGAAGAGTGGAGCTGTCAGGAGGAAAAAATGGTCCAAAGCCAAAAATGATTTCTCTGCTGCTGCTGCTGCTGCTGCTGCTGCTGCAGCGGCACTCAGAGGGAGGAAGGGATGGAGTCATGACCTCCACTGGAGGTTTTTCGGGGGTGTGACAGCTCCGAAAAGAAAAAAAAAAAAAAAAAAAAAAAAAGCAAAGAACGAGGAGACTTCTGCGGAGTTTCAAGGAGAGAGATGAGCTAAGTTTTTGGACCAGTGTCCTCTGGGCTTCTGTGATCAAAGTCTGGCAGAATATCGTTTTTTTCTGAGCTTTGCTCGGGACGAGCACCAGGAGAAAAAGGGGTTACACAACACAACACAACGGAGCAAAGTACAAACAGCTTCCAAAACACACAACGCGGGCCACAGGCAAAGCAGACCAAAAGCTGACTGATTGATTTTCCAGCTTTCGTAGCGTTGGCTGCAGTTCACAGAGCCAAAAAAAAAAAAAAAAAAAAAACTAAAAACTAAAAGAGACAAATCACTTTTTTTATTTTCTCCCTGAAGATTTTATTCATTCGTGAAAAAATAGACAGCAGAGTTTAAAGACTATAAAATAAAAATATAACATTCAGTAGTGCTTGCTTCCTTCCTTCCGGCGGACCACCATGGGACCTTTTTTCGGGAAAAGCACGTACGGCAGTGAACACGGGAGGGACTAATTAGTTTTGATCCAGTTTGAATTGAGCCATAACATAAAAATATTAAGTTTGTCAGTTTAAAAGATCGTTTAGCAAGCGAAGAAAGTCTCAGTATGTCATAGTAACACTTAGTTTAATGTGAAACCGCTCAGTGAACTACATAAATAGTCTCGCACAATATGAAACAAGAACATTGAAAAAATTGACAAAATGTGAAAAAAATGACAAAAACGTCTGGAAAAGTGAGAAAAAGCATCGACCAATTTTTTAAAATTTTTACCCACAAAAACAAAAAGTTGCAGGTCGATGGGAAGACAACACAAGGGTTAAAACCGTAGTACGTTTCACTTCGGTTGGTCCAAATCAAGGACACACGCTGCTTTTTAGTTCTGATCAGATTCAATTTTATAGCATTTGAAAAAAAATTAAAATAAATGACAAAAGAAGGTTGAAAAAAAAGTGTCAAACATTCCAGTCTGCAACATGACATCATGACTTCCTGTAAATATACACGCCAACTTCCTTAAAGCCAAGTTGCGTGTTATCTGTACGCTTTTTCACCTATCCACGTGTAGGTCTACGCTGTACACATACACGCCACTTGGCGTGTTATCACCTTTTGGCGTGTAATCGCAAGAAGAAAGCTACGGTTGGCTTTAATAAAAGAAGAAAGCGATCGTTGAGTTTAGGAAACATCACACGCGGGGACTGCAGATGTAAATTAGCCAAAGGCTAACTCTGGTGCAATGTATCAAATGGTCACATTTATGTTTTAATTGCACATTGTCCCTCATAAATAAAATTGAATTGACGCGGTCACACGCGGGACCTGATCCCCCCGGTCTCCTGGCTGAAAGTCCTGAGTTGGACCCATCCCCCCCCGCAGATTTTCATATTACTCGCTACGGTGTAAATTCACACGCAATCGCAAGGTAACGTTAAGGCCCGGACACAGAGAGCTGATAAATCGGCCGTCGGACAGACTGGTGAGGTTGGTGACTCGACACACACACACACACACACACACACACACACACACAATTTCTCTCTTAAAATGTTTTCAGAAATATTACTATTTTAGTACAATATGAGATCGTATTCTGAACGAGCCGCCATGACAGTCTGGCTTTGAATTTCCGGAGAAAAACAAACCCATGTGACACGTTCGTCCAATCAGCTGCCAGTTTTCATTTTTTGGACGACGATACAGATTAGCGCCGCCTGCTGATATGGAGACGTATTACGTCTCGTCTCTTTGTGTTCTGAGACACTTTTTGGACCAACTCGGGGAGACGGATTTGATTTTTGAGCAGCTTTAGTCAACGAAGGCCAAGCGCTGTTGATAAAAGCGAGTATGCGTCCTGATTACACGCCAGTAATGGCATACGAATTGGCGTGTCATACATACCGCCACTTCATGAGATCAGTCTGAACATTCTGTAAAAAGCTTCAGATACGCAGCGAAAAACAGACAAAAACATCAAAAAAACATCGTAAAAAGTGACAAAAAAAAAATGTGGGAAAAAAAAAAAAAAAGGCCAGGAAAAGTGGACAAATGTCTAAAAGAACAACTACAATTTTGACCGAGAAAAAAAAAGTTCTGTTTCTCCGTAGCGGTGAGTGTTATTTCTTACAGTGTTATACCAGTGGGGGGACATCGGGGTCGTCCACAAACCCGTGGGAGAACCTGCTGGGGGGTGGGGGGGGAGGTGGAGCCATCCTGGACGCCTCCAGCGGACCTTCGTTGGCGCTGCGCCGCGGCACGATGTCGGCGAGGTCGAGCGCAGTGCGCCTGCTGGGGTCCACTTCCAGGCACTCAGGAACACCGGCTCTTCTGTCCAATCACAAATGGAACATTTTGTTAACTTTTTTCCCCAATGTCTTTGTAGCTTCTCTTTTTAATAAAAAAAATGTGGCACTTTTTTCTGACATTTTGGCACTTCTTCAACAGTTTTTCTCAACATTTTTGTTGCTTTTTTTGCAATGTTTTTGTCAACGTTTTTTCCGACATTTTTGTTGCAATTTTTTCCTACACTTAAATATATATATTATATAACCTTAAAGGGGAACTGTGCAGTATTTTTAGCTTAATTTACCTTAACTGAACAGCTTCGGAGTCACTGGAATGGTTATAGGATTTATTTTCGGGTTGAATGGAGGTAGTCTCGCTCCCCCCCCCCTAGCGTCTGTGAGCGGAAAAACCACCCTTGCAACTTTCGGCCGTCGTCAGGAAGTGTGGCGTGATATCAGGTTTCACCATGTAACGAATTGCTTCACGGCATTCAGGAACCAGCTAACAAGGTAGCGATGGAGTTTTTCACACTATCGTCGTGGCTGAGCCGGCAAAAAAGAAGCAGAAAGCTGGGAAAGCATTGTCGGAGGAAGAGAGAAAGAGGAAACGGCAGACTGACCGAGAGAGGAGTCAGACATGAGTAAACATAGGAGCTGCCAAATATCTATTCTGACGCTGTAGGGGAGGGGGGAAAGCTCTATAGAGAAACCTGCCAGCAAACCGTGAGAAACCAGCGAAGAAATGGCCAAAACTGCATAGTGCCCCTTTATAGTAAATCCCTGTTGTGTTGGTAACGTTGGTGCAGAGACGTCCAAGTTTCCCAGATTGAATGTGCCTGTGTAGGGTCTAGGGCTGTGCTCGATTGAAGAAATTCTTAGTCGACTAACACTCATTCAATTGTATCGACTAATCAAATAAGTTGATTTAATCGACAGATCTGTAAATCTGAGTTTCTCCACAAAGAGTCGTGCAAAAGCACCACTTTAATTCTTGTGCTTACCAGAGATGTGCTCGTATGTTTCTTGGAAATAAGTCATTCAGCATGAAAAAAAGCATAAAACATGACTAATCAACTAAAGAAATCTAAGTCGACTAAATGACCGATTAGTCGACTAAGCAACTAGTAGAGGGAGCAGCCCTAGTAGGGTCAATATGTGACCTGATATAGATGTGATATATGTGGCTCAACGGCACAGCGCAGGACGTGCAGACCATAAATATCACTGTGCATATATGAATTCCAGTTTAGGTGTTATATCAGGCTCCTGTAGAGCTGTGAAATAACAAATTACCAGATGTCAGATAGCGTGTGTTTAATATCTCACAGGGACATCAATTCTCTTCGGGTTCCCACTAGAAGAAGTTTGTGATGCCGTGAATATCTAGAGAAAGCACACCGCAAAGATGCATATCTTGATAAGAAACTTTATTTCATGTTGCATTTTTCTCAAGATCACAGACAAAGGCCACCCAGAGCTGCGTATTGAACAATAAATAAATCTTTTTACTAATCCTTTCTAGCTATTCCAACGTTTTTTTAGACACAGATATGGTGATAATAATGGTCCAAAATGATGTAAAATTGCATTTATTTCTTTTTTTAAATTGAAAAACATCACATTTTCTAGAGGGATTTAAACCTAAACTAAACCCCTTTGCAAAATATGCGCTCCAGTCTTCCACCAACCCAGGCAAATCTTAAATGTTTGTTAAAACACTGATTAGCCTCGTTGTGTCATGATTTATGACACACAAATCATGTCTGATGCTGATGAACCAGAAACAATGAATGGCATTTTTTTCTGTACCTGGCTTTAAATCCACTTGGCTGCTAAAAACAACCTAAAGAACTCTTTAAAAAGGTTAACAAGTGATGGGACAACAATCCCGACAATAATAAGACTTTAAATAAGCCGAAATAAATTGATTTCATGCAGATATGTTTTGCAGTGTAGTGCGACTTGTCCCTGAGGGGAACAACATCCATAAATTCATCTCCATGAGGATGATCGTCTATTGTACCGCAAGATCTGTAACCATTAAACCAAATGGATCCCACTCCTCCTCTGAGCTCATTACTTCCATCCCACAACAACGAACTTGTTCTATTTACCAATTAATAATCTTTAAACCACACGGCCAGACGAGCTGTGAAAAATCTGCTCTGGGGATTCTTCTGATTACCCAATGTGCGTGTGTTTGTGTAGGCTGATTATCAAGTTAAACATGTAAGACTGGCCCATTTAAATGGCGGCACACAGCCACCAGCGGCCCATAAGCAGTTGCCCAGACCACGTCTCAATGGTCCCAACCAAAGAAAACCCCGAGAGAAATGGGTTTAACGAGCCTACACACGTTACTACAGAAACTGCCACAGTGGTACAGATCGTGAATGCAACATTCAGCCCAGAATGCAGCACGTTGTTTTAAAAATGTCGTGGTATGTATCGTATTTTTAAATGTAATCTTCTGCATGTGTGTGCGCTGCTGTGCGTCCCTGTGTGTGTGACAAGCATAGTGTGCGTTAGAGTCCGGATCGGGCCGAATGTTTCTGTCCAAGTTACAGTTAAAACCTCCTTTTATTTTCTCATATTAATGACACATGTACGTTTGGACTGTAGGAAGGCATTCATAAAGGTCAACAGATGAGCGCATCTGTGCACACGGGGCAACGAGTGCACGTTAATAAGCTGATAAAACCCGTGGAGACTCGTTACCTCCAGGGCTTGACGTTGTAAAATGAATAACGTGGGGGTTAAAGTCGGGTACCGTTGGGACCCGTTGGGCTCAGTTCGGGTATCCATGCCTTAGTGTGTGTGTGCACGAGCCTAGGAGCATTTTACTAATGCGCTGTTAAAATAACAATGAAATGCTAAGTTACTGACTTTAGACCAGGTTTTTGTTGGTCAATGGCGCGATCACTTCCCCAAGATAGCAATACTCCCAGAATGCACCTGAACACACCTTCCTGTAAGACCAGCACGCCCAGAATGCACCTGAACACACCTCCCTTTAAGACTAGCATGCCCAGAATGCACCAAGAAAGGGACAGTTGGGTTGTTCTCCGGGGTTAAAGTCCTGTGTTGTTTGACCCATCGACCCCTCCAAATAACCTCCCTAGACGGCATTTCGGGCTTTCATATCACTTGCTACCATTGTTAGCCTTAGACTTATCTTTATTGATCCCTTTGGGATGACTCCCGCAAGGAAATTAGATTTCCGGCAGCAGATTTTAGCATCTCACAAAACACTCTTTAAATAGAAAAAATACAGTATAAGAATAACAAACTTTTAGCTAAATACTTTTACAAAAATAAACAAACAGTAAAACAATAAACTACAGATAAATAAAGATATGTAGGTATATAGGACTGTGTATGTTATTGTGTTATTATACAGTAAATAAATAAATGACATTTAGCATAAATTAGCAGTAGTAGTAGTTGCTCTTAACACTACGTTATCTTAAACTGCACGGAGCTGCTAATCTTTAAAGGATAAAGGCTGTACTGTTAATATGCTGTACAGTATGTATCAGTGTACAGAGCGGCCACAGAGGGCGAGACGATATTAAAGAAATGAGCTGACTTTCCAGGAAGAGAGTGGCAATTATAATTTAATCTCCTGCCGAGCAGCCGACAAACAGCAGCAGGACACAGGAGGAGGAGCCACTTCGTTATTCTGTGCTTTCTGACACTTGTTTATTGAGAAGGGAATAAAGCTGCCAGAGGACACACTATTCTGTACCGTAAGCACTATGGTCCTTTCAGCCCCGGCTTCATTCACTGAAGCAAATTCACTCAGCAGCAGGAAAATTACCAGCTCGGCTGGGAGAAAATGAGAAAGTAATTTAGACCATTTTCCTGCAGAGAAGAAAGAGTGTCTGCTCTTAAAATGGATATGTTTAGTACAACAGACACGACCGCATTTTAACTGCTACTGCAGCCTGTAAGAGTGGGAAAAACAGGCGAAAAATGTTGCCTCTTTGGGAACATTCAGAGCCACAGCCGGGGGTTTTATAAATACTTAGGGTCCTGAGTTAATGTCAAATGCCAACCAGAACTGAAAAGAACGCTCTAAAAGAGATTCAATTGTTTGGATTGATTGAACTTTTTCCTGCAGAGAGTTGCACCTGCCGATTCTTTTCATTATCCATTGATCTGTCGATTTAAGATGAATCACGACAGAGTTGAGGCGATGTCGTCAGATTAGTTCGTCCGAAATCCAGATGTATTCAGTTCACTGTAATATAAAACCAAAACAAAGCAGAAAATCTTCAGAGCGGGAGCAAATTCTGAAAACTCGCGTGTTCGCGGGTGCGAACACGGCGCCATGTTGGCCAGATTCATCTCAAATCTATAGAGAATGCCAAAGTCATTTTATTTAAGGTGTAGATTGTAAAATCAATGGAATGGCTATCTTTCTTTAGCCTGCCGTTAGAGGGATTGATTGATTCATTGGTTGTTTCTTAGCAAAATGCAAGACTGTCCTCCCCCCAGAAAAATGGCCACTAAGGTCATTTGTTAAAGGGGGACTATGCAATTAAGGTAATTGACCTTAACTGAACAGCTTCGGAGTCACTGGAATGGTTATATGACTTTTTTCGAGGTGAATGGTGGTCGTCTCGCTCCCCCCTAGCACCAAAAAAAAACCTTGTTTTGGTGAACTTCTCACTTTGCGCTTGCTTGTACCTTTAACTTTGTAAATTAAAAAGATACATTCATATATTCAATGTCCCTCCCAGCCAGTGTTGTAGTCAAGAACACCTAAACCAAGACCGGGATGTATCGAGACCGAGTTAAGACCAGACCAGTGAGATTCCCACACTGCATGACACGATAAAATGTGAAAAATGCTAACCATACGCCCTCCCTCAAACTGATTTGAAAGATCCACATTCCCATAAAAAACACCCACAGAAAACAAATTAAGATTCTTCTTCATTCACCTCTTTCACTTCCATGAGCGTAGCATGAGAAATGCACCCATGCCAAATACTGAGCGCCCACGAGTGCCAGACTACCAGTAGGCTACATTGATTTAAAATTAAACATTGCAGTTGGTGCTAAGTGGAGCGTCCGTCAGAGTGCGATTGGTTATGTCGGTGGCATTGATTCTTAATTTCTCACGAAGCTGAACGCGGTTATGTGTCAGTTAAACTTCTCATCTCTAATCCTATATCTGTGAGAAGTGGCGCTGTCCTGAGTTGAAAGATAACCTACTACTACAGCTTTATTATTTAGTTAATAGACGTGTGTGTTCGTGTCAGCCGCTGTCCATTTTCCAAAGGTTCTGAAATGCAAACATTTTTTTGACTACTACCCGTGAGCACCCACGGAGGAAAACTTAAAATCGGCACCTATGTTCTTGCCCAGTCTTGAAATAAAATGTCCCCGTTATCCGAGACCTAGACCGAGTGTTCATGAGACCTAACTCGAGTACTACAACACTGCGCCGAGCTATAAGAAACAGGACTGAAATTGTCCCTTCCACTTTGCAACTCTAGGTTTTTAACTGTTCCTCATAGTCTATAAACCCCCAGATTCAACTGGATGGACAACAAGTTAACCATCTGAGGTCTAAGGGTATTTTCACACATCTTCCTAAATTTACCTTTTTAGGGTATTTGCATATAACTGATCACCATGTGTTTCGTATAAAAATGTTCAGAACAAATTTAGCTTTCCGTATAGTGACGCCCAAATGTTTTCTAGAGCGATGTGTAAAGAGATAATTTAATAATAAGCTGAAACGCTGTTTGCTTTTTGAAATTCCTCAAACCTTAACTCATGACGTGTTGTACGAATTGTTTCGGTGCTTGAAATTAGTTTACCAAAGTTTTTGGGTCATATATGATTAAAGTAGTGAAAATATGTCTGACATAAAATTTTGTAATATCGCTTTTTGAGTAGGAGTTTTGTCAAACATTAGGATGCATTAGGACGCACCAGAGGGTTAAAATTAGGGCTGGGTATCGTTAAACATTTTTCGATACTACAGTAGTACAGATACCAATACCGTGACGTTGATATCGGTTCCTGAACGATACTTTTTTGATACCAATTTTATAAAATCCATTTTAACAAAAAGACATCTCAACATTACGGCACAAATCTTTTTATGCATGTTTCAGCTCCTACTAAGTGAGTCCGTCTCAGTGTAACGTAGACTTATTCCTGCGTGTCTCTACGACGTGCCACCTCTTAGTCGATTAGTCGACTAATCGGTCGTTTTGGTCTTAGTCGACTAAGATTTCTTTAGTCGATTTAGTCGTCATTTTTTATGCTTATTCATGCTTAATTATTCATTTCAGGAAACTTCTGAGCACATTTATGGTAAACACAAGATTTAAAGTGGTACTTTTGCAGGATTAATTGTGGAGAAACTCCATTTTACAGAGGGTTAATTAACTAGATTTATATTGGGCTTTTCTAGTCTTAACCACCTCTCAAAGCGCACAGCTCTGTAAATTAAATCAACTAATCGATTAGTCGACAAAATCCTATAAGTGTTAGTCGACTAAGAATATCTTTAGTCGAGGACAGCCCTAAACATTAGACAGCCATTCACAAAAAAAAATTCTTGTTAGAAGCATGCTGCGTGCTGATTGGCTCACTGACGCTGATGAGATTTTGAATGACGAGGCATTTTTCGATACTAAGGATGCAATTCAGTCTGAGCCTACAAAGTATTAAATTCGGTACCCAGCCCTAGTAGAAAATGAGCATAATCTATGGCAGATACGTTCCTCAGTAAACTCACTGCTAATCCAAGAGTAGCCCTCCTGAATGTCCGCAGACTGATAACCGTGACTGAGCCTTTATCCGCACTAAGTTCCTGTAAGGTTATCGCTCTCAGTTCAGTAATTGAGTTGTGATCGGCTGCAGTAACATCATCAGCAGGTTCTGTTTAGTGTCTGTAGCCACCGATCCACTCGGGATTAGGTTTGGATGGGATTCACATTTAGATAAGAACCAGACTAAACAAGGCAAATGGACTCAGACAAGGTTGATGTCATGTATCGTGTGGCCTGACGGAGAGATGTGACGATACTACTGTACTCTGTTTATCAGTCGCTCTTCCAGACGGTCCCTTACTGCAACATGTGCATGTATTCATGTCACTAAGAGACTTTTCGAAACAATTTCTTATGTTAACTGTATGTGAAATAACAAGTGGCTGAGGATTTCTTTGGGGTTGTTTTGGGTCTCTGTGGTCATTTGGAGTCTCTTTGTAGTCGGTTTTGTGTCTCTTTTTTTACATCATTTTTTGACCATTATCACATCTGTGTCTAAAATGTTGGAAAAGCTAGAGCAGATAATAATAATATTATATAAATAAAAACTTAAAAGACAAAACTTGCTAAAGAAGTCAAATGACAATCATTAGATCTGAAAAAAATCTTTTAGCTACATTCATTCGGCTTAGACGGCTTGGGTGCTTCACCTAAACCTTACTGCGGAGGAAAAACCCGGATATTGGAATATATTGGTTTGACGGTCCGGAACCAAACATTTTGAAAATGTCGGGTCGCTGGAGCTGCTGCCCTCGGATAAGCAAATGAAGATGGATGGATGGGTGGATGGATGGGTAGATAGATGGATGACTAAATGATGACTAGATGGATGGATGGATGACTAGATGGATGGATGATGGGTGAATGGATGAGTCGATAGATGGATGATGACTAGATGGATGACTAGAGGGATGGATGGATGACTAGATGGATGGATGATGGGTGAATGGATGAGTCGATAGATGGATGATGACTAGATGGATGACTAGAGGGATGGATGGATGACTAGATGGATGGATGATGGGTGGATGGATGAGTCGATAGATGGATGATGACTAGATGGATGACTAGATGGATGGATGGATGACTAGATGGATGGATGATGGGTGGATGGATGAGTCGATAGATGGATGATGACTAGATGGATGGATAGATGTTAGATAGATGGATGACGAGATGGATGGCTACATGGATGGATGGATAATTTTAAACCAACGGTCTAAAAATTGATTAACACAAATAAAACCGAGAAAATCAGCCCATTTGAAAAGCGGGAACTATTTTTCTGTTGTCAAATTTTAAATTGATCCTTTGACTAATTGTCTCGCTCATACTGTGCTTCCTGCTTTTCTCTTCTATTCAAAAGTTTTATCAGCAATAAAAAAAAGGACCTGTGGTCATTTGGTTCATTCAGATAAATATAAAAAGACGAATAACTGCACGTGGTGCAATATTGATAAAGTAATTTGTTGTAAAGGTTGCAGGGGTCAGGAGGTGGTAGGTGAGGGAGCGGGGGGGTGGTCAGGGGTCAGAGGATGAAGCCACGGTTATTCTTTTGTAAACAAAGACAATCAAAGGAGTCCTGAGGGACACGACTAGGTCAATTGTCACGTGTAGAGATGCCTCCTGTATTATTACATCTTCGTTGCAGAGGTGGTGGGGCCGGCCCTAGTCTTACCGAGGCTGTGATAGACCCCCAAATATGCACGCTGATGCTATCTCTGTAGATTTAAATGCTCGAGTAAACCCAATTCTGGAAGCAAAGGCACGTAGCAGTAATATCAAGTTTTCCCCAGGGCTGTGGTTATGGCGTGACACAGCAATGTGCATCCGTTGACCCAGACTACTATTTTACATATGTGATCATAATTAATTCATTGCTTTATGGAAGAAAACAAAATTGATTTATTAATGAAAATAATGGTTAGTTGCCGCCCAAGTAAGTCTTTAAACCAGCTCAGTTCTGGACCATAGTGCTGCAGCAACTGTAAGCCCACTCACTTAAATATAGCGTTGACCCTGACTCTGACCTTTCATTATCTCTTTCAAAACCACTTGGGATATTATCTCAGTCGACATGAGCTGTGGGTTTTAGATACAATTCCCACATTGCCTTGCCTTGTGTCATCAAGCAAATCCATTTCAAACCCAATCATGGCCTTCAGATGCATGCCAGAGGGTGAGTACAGAATCTGGGGGGTGAGCGTGGGGTCAAAGGTCAACCCTAATCATGTCTGATGTATGATGCAATAATTCTGCAGCTGCTGGTGGCGCTCTCCTGTCTCCTTGCCGTGGAGCTGGAGCAGCTTAGCATTTTTATCGAATGTTTAATTTGAGGGTACAGGATTGCGACGGGGCTCTTCGCTGTTTGATGGGGCCAGCTGAAGGACAAGAAGCAGATCCCGGTCATAAAATGGTAATGATGATGATGGCGCGGTAACGTCACCGCGCCTTCAGGCAAGGAGAGGAAACCAAGCTCTTTCAAACAGCACTGCAGACTGATGTGGTGATTAAGAAGGTGACGCTGCTCTGAGATAAGCTAAACTAAAACGTCACTGAGCCAGTCAATGGCTCACAGAGGAAGAGCTACTACATAATTAATTGTTGAGTCATGATATCCTACAGCGTGTCCTGTAGATATGGTAATTTTATTAAAGTTTTCAATGCGATCGGAGTAGTCTGCCAAACATATTTTAGAGTTAAAGATGCTTGTGGGATACAAACTTCATTGTAGCCTTTACTTAACTCAGGGAATCAACTGAAGAAGAGACCCTGATTTTCAATGACGCTGAACATGACAGACATCAAACAATCGATAACATGGGTCATAGGATGGGTCAAACAAACGCAGGACTTTCACCCAGGAGACCAGGGTCACATGTCTCCGCAAGTGAAGACAAGATTTGAACCCAAACCACCATCTTTATCAACTTAAAAAGGGGAATTATGCAGTTTTTTTTTAGCTTAATTTACCTTAACTGAAGAGCTTCAAAGTCATTGGAATGGTTATATGACTTTTTTCGGGTTGAATGGTGGTTGTCTCGCTTCCCCGTAGCGCCTGTGAGCGGAAAAACCACCCTCGCAACTTTGGGCCAGCGGGCAGAAGAAGCATTGTCGGAGGAACAGAGAAAGAGGAAACTGACCGAGTGAGGAGTCAGACACGAGTAAACATCGGAGCTGCGTTTTCAGAATGGGGAGAACCAAGACAAATGCTAATCCAATTCTGACCTGGCGTTCTTGCTGTTGCACTTTTAAGTATCTTTGGGATAAACTCAGTTTAATCTTTGTATTTCTTGTTATTGTGACCTCAAGATGTTTGCTATTGTCTGTAAAAGATTTTTATCATGATCGCTGTCTGTTACAGGCTTATAGCGGTCTACCTCAGTGGACGTGGCTCCGTGCGTTCGCTGGCTTCTTTGAAAACAAATGCACATGTATAGAGGGAGAAAATGGGAGGGGGGAGAGTCGCCAACGAGTTTTTCCGACAGTGTTGCCAAATATCTATTCTGAAGCTGTAGGGGGAGCGAGAAAACAGCAAAGAAATGGTCAAAACTTCATAGTGCCCCTTTAACTAAGCAGTTTTGGTGCTTAAACCTAACCACACTGGGAGGTTTCACAACATTAACGACATGTTTAAAACCACAACAGCTACCATCCCTGGTTTAGATATGAGGATGGAAAACTCTCCTGTGGGTCCTATTAGAGGAGAGAAACAAATGACTGATATCTTTGTATGGTTTGGAGTACTTCTTGGATGTTTGTGTGTACACCAGTGCCTTTAAAAAGGTGCAGTAGGTAAGCCTTATAAAACTACCTTTCTATCATATTTGCTGAAACTGACCCTATGTTCCAGTAGAACTACATGAAAGCTCCAGCTCCGCCTACAGCCTGTAGTGAGATTTGTAAGAATCCACAGCTCCCTGTTCAGATGCACCAATCAGGGCCAGGGTGGGGTGTCTAACTGCGTGTCAATCACTGCTCATGCACACACATTCATTCTCCCTTGTGGGGGGAGGGGCTTAGGAGACCATTTTGGGCTTTAGCAGAAAGGGGGGGGACTGAGAAGTTGTCGATGTTCAAATTCTTTGGTTCACCAAAGTTATGAGGATTCATCTGGAAACAACATTGTGTGGATGATTTCCATGACAATCTAATCAAAAGCTTTTGAGATATTCAAGTCTGGACCGAAGTGGTCGACTGAAAGACTGATATTTGTTTGTGGCTAAAAATACAACATGACTTTAAAAGTCAACACATTCAAGAATAGATAGCTCTACTTCCATTGGTCACATCATTATCACCACTTTGCTGCTACGACTCTATTGTTGACAGAAAAATTGTTCTAGTTCACCAATTCCAGTCGCTTCTAGTTTGTTTTCTTTTTGACCGTTGTTAAGCTACTATCAATGAAACTCTTCCATTACATTACATTTCATTTACACGCTTTTTTATCCAAAGCAAAGCTCACAATTGCTATATATCAGAGGTTGCATGCTTCTGGAGCAAAAAGTGTCTTGCTCAGGGACACATTGGTTGATTTATTTCAGTGGGACTCAAACCCAGATCTTCAACACCAAAGGTGTATTATCCACTTCCACCTTCTGCAGATATTTCAGACTAAAATCCCCCTCAAAACATCTGCAGGAAGTGCTGCTTTAAAAAGGTCCAGTGTGTAACGTGTTTAGTTGTTAGTTATCAAAATCTGTGTTTCCCGTTCACAAACTTGTCCTTTTTCATGAATATTTACCACCACCATCAATTCCAAAGATTCCTTTTGGCTTGAAATTTTACATTTGCATAAACTGGGATAGAAGCTCCATATTCATGCTCCATCTTGAAATACATTAGCCGGTAAGGGACATACAGGACGTACTGCTCCACCTTTCGCATTTTTGCTGTCACATGATAAACTCACAGGTGCTTCTAATGGGCATCATAGCTTCCCGGCCCCGGAAGGTTTGAAGAAGGAAACATGGAGGACCACACGTATTCAAAATCCAGATTTCAGGAACAGGAGTCTTCTTCTTCGCCCAGAAAAGAGCAAGAGACCGGCTTTTTGAAGCGTGAAGGCTACCATAGCTGTAATACCTACTTGCGATATATGATCTCAACGCTAGATGGGAGAAATTCCCACACACTGGACCTTTAAGCTAAACAAAAGAACAGCAAAGTAGAAGCGCTGGGATACGGGTCACATTCAAGAACAGAAAAAATAAAATCAAGCAGCTAGAGCCTGAGTGCCTACAGCCAGGATTGAACCCCACAGTAAAAAGACTCAGTACTTCACTGTATGTGAGATACTGTGCGAGTATCTTCCTCCCAGTGCGATACCAAGGTTATCTGTGGCCAGAATGTGGTCATTAGCAGCGAGAGCGCCGACATCAACACGGCTGAGCGTTTAAAATACAACAGGAATCTGTAATTAGGACAACAGGGACCTGATAAGCCAGAGGCATTTGAATATGTGAGTGTTCAACTCAAGGCCAAACGCAGACTAACACCACGGCCAACCAAACACTTGACTCTGATAAATTCACACAAACACACCAGGCTGCGACCCGCAGGCCTCTTTACGTGTTTATTAGTATTTATCTTCCTCTATCACCAGAAAACAGACAACAGTATTTGTATTACTTGGCAATTTTCCCACAGTACCTTGATTCTCTCTTTAAAACCGTAGCATGTTTCAGTTCGGTTGGTCCAAATCAAGGAAACATGATCCATTGCTGCTTTTTAGTGTTGTGGTTGTGGAAGTTTCCTGTTTTGTATATTCTGAGGATTGTTTATGTTTCCGTTTATCCTGTTTTATTTTGGTAGTCCGATTGTCCTACCCCACCTTGATGCGTCTCACCTGCTGTATCACCTGTCCCTTGTTTGCTCGTTACCTCGTGTATTTAGCCTCTGTGTTCCCTATGTCTTGTGTCAGATCATTGTGCGTTTGTGTCGTGTCTCCCTGTGTCAGTTCTTTGGTCTCAAGTTTCTGGTTTGTTCTGCTCTTGTTTTTTTTTGGATTCCCTGTTCTTGTTTTCTACACTCTGGATTAGTTTTTGCCTGCCCCTCTCAGGACTCCCTTTGTTAAGTTGCACTTGGTTTTTTGGACTAAAAAAATCTTCCAACTCAGACTTCGCCTGCCTGCCTGTCTGCTTTCTGCATTTGGGTCCTCTAATTCCCTGAAATGTCACATTTAGTTCTGATCAGGTGTGTGTCCACGCTGACTAAGGCCCCGTTTACACGACAACACTCGCGGGTGAAAACATCAAATATTTGATCAGATGTGCCTTTTGTTTAGACTGCGTTTTAAAAAAAAAAAAAAAAAAAAAAAAAAAAAAAAGCATTGAAACCACCCTCCAGAGTGGAAATCTTAAAAACGCTCCGTCGCGTTCCCGTCTAAAAAGGTAAAAAAACCGAAAAAGTCTGCTCCGATTTGCTCGCGGTGGCTCTGTCTGATCGTTCACTTCTGATGTTTCAACACAAGCCTCCATTGTTGTGGTGGCTGGTGACCCACCCCATATTTCTTTATATAAATCTAAATATTTGTGGGTGATTACTCGCCCATGGCCACTATCCACAGCCTGCCTATACTTGGTCCGAATGGCTTTCAGCTTTGAGGATATCCGACTTTTACAGAGTCTCTCGTATGGATATGACGTACGTCTAGGTACAGGATACTGCTTAAGAAATTCGTCCCTATGTCTGTATATTTAGACTGGCAGGACTCCCAGTCCACGCCCTGTTGTGCCTTTGGGGCTTTGTAATCTAAGATTGTTTGAAACAATAACTCCACCTCCCCGTCCGTCCAGACAAAATTGTCAAAAAAATTTTTTGGTTTGGCGCCATAGTGAGAAAAGTAGAAGGAAGGTTCTACGCAGGCGCGAGGACTTGGTGGTGTTCTGTGGCTAGTGCTTCACACTACCACCTAGCCGCCTGGTGTGCATACTACATTGAATTTCACACACTTTTGCGTCACCGTAGGCATGCAGATTTTGCCCCCCAAAACGCTTGTCTAAACGCAGAATGAAAAGTGAGAACGCAACGCAACTTTTGCGTTCTCTTCTGATCGTTTCAGTCTAAACATAGCCTAATTAAACTTTACATCTGCCCATACTACAGTATATACTATATATTCTTTACAAATAAAGCACTCAAGCCATTCAGCCGTTTTTTTCTTATGCAACAGTTATTTTGTATGTATATATATTTTTCTGAATTTCTTTGTTCATGAATGCACCTTTCACCAAGGCAAATTCCACATAAGTGACCTTATTGTGGCAATAAAACCTTTTCTGATTTCTGACATCTTAGGGACGTTGTGTATAATCAGGTCTGCAGCTGCAGAGAATGTCTTTACCTTTTATGGTCCTCAGGCGAGCCGCTATATCTGCTTGGACACGCTCTGGGCGGAGATGGGACACTCTTTGTCACTTTGATTTCACCTTCGGCCTAAAAAGACACATCAGAGAAGAAGGAAAAAATAAATAAAATGGGTTTACTCGTCTCTGCAAACAACTTCCACACTTTCACGTTCATCTGTTTACTGGCGCTCTTGTGCATCAGAGGCCATGTGGTGATTGATGGCAGCGGCTCGGAGTCTGCAGTATCAGCACCTGCGTGTCTTTATAGACACCATAAAGAATTCCTTTATTGAACCTCACAGCATGAAATGTCTGCTGCTCATTGGTAGGGGCAACACAATCGCAGAAAACAGCCGACAGCGTTAATGACATCTTTTATTATAGCTTTGTTTTGGGTAATATGTCATCATGTGAGTTTTTCCTACTCTGATGGCGTATGGAAGCAAAAAAAAAAGACAAGTCTCAGGGACACACAGCAGCTCACAAACATGCAAAAGACATTACAATGTGAAATAGTATTATGATATGCGCGCATGCTTTCACTTCACACACACGAGCAGATCAGTTCCTTCTTCTGAAAATCTCTCCTTCCTGCTCAGCAAATCCTCCATCATAACAGCAATGCTCCAAGGTCCAAACCCACCTGGCTTTTAAAGGGAATGGGAGATGAACTCTGATATGTTTATTGCAGGTTACGCCCAAAACACACCTCTGATTAATGAAGACACCGAGTACAACCCTTTTTGAACCATGCGCCCAGTGCACAGACCCTTTTTTCCACCATCAAACTAGCAAAAGTGGATTTGGACAAGTCCTAAACACACCTGCGCCAGGCGCTTCGTGCTTAGATCGTTAAAATAGAGCCCCTGATGTCTGCTGTTGGTGAAACTGTTTATATTTAAGTCAGAGGCTGGAAACATCATGGATTAGCTTTCTCATAAATTCGATACATTATTTTAACGCCCAACTATTCATTCTTGTCCTGAAATGTACTTTTACCGGCTTATTTTAATGTCTATTTTATTATAATACTTTCTATTAGCACTTTACAATGTACAACATAATGTGATTCATTACAGTTGTAGCAACCCAGGGGACTTGAAAGCCA
Organism: Perca flavescens; assembly: GCF_004354835.1. Lineage (NCBI taxonomy): Eukaryota > Metazoa > Chordata > Actinopteri > Perciformes > Percidae > Perca > Perca flavescens. Next base: position 32,534,858 of record NC_041342.1, read on the forward strand.
GATTCACAATGAAAATAGGAGACACAGAGACAGTTAGCTTTAACATAAAGTGTTCTTTAAAAACTTAGGTCAGCAAAAGGGTAGCGGGACGAACTTTAACTCAGGATTCTTCCCGTCCGGGTTCTGTCAGTCTTCAGGAGGTGTTGTCCGAGAGCGAGAGGTCAGTCCTTTTTCCAGCCAATATCCTGACTGAGCACCAAACTCCTGCAGTGTTGCCTCTCTGGTCCTTTGTCCCTCACCCTCTCTCATGTGGCCTTGGGCTGGCTCTCTTAATGCCTTCCCCTGATTACCTGGTGGGCTGCAGGTGTGACCAGAGCCACGTGCCAAGTGGCTGCAGCACTTGGCACAGGCAGATAGACTCCCTCTATCGCCTCCCCCAATCTGAGCCTATGGACCCGCCCCCTGTGCCGGATTGGCTGGCCTGTTTCCCATGGTTTGCTACACAGTGTGTTCCCTGGGTTCATCAAAGACTTAGTGAGCATTTTTGGCAAAGCGGTTTAAGGGTGTTTCCTCAAGAAAATGTGGTGTTTTTCAATAAAAAGAAATATGCAATTCGATATAATTTTACACAGTTATTATCACCTAAAACATTGGAAAAGCTAGAGCAGATTAAAAAAAATGAATAACATTCACGAAGCTTAAAGCTTGCTAAAGAAGTCCACCTACAATCATTAGATCTGAGAAAAGTCTTGTAGTAAGTTTGATGCTTTTTTTAAAGTTTTTGTTGCTTTCTTCTGCGTTTTCTGGCCACATTCCACATTCATTCAGCTTAGGTGCTGACAAAAAGATTTATAATGGTAAGGAAAACCCTGCATTACTTAGCTATTTATTTATATATGTATTCGTATCTCTGAAATATTCTTTTATGTGCTACTTCTGTGCCTTTGAATTGCCCCTCGTGGGGACAAATAAAGATATTTGAATTGAATTGTTTTAATTTTAACTATTCTTTCTCTCGTTTTAATTGCCCTTTGTCTCTTGAATGTACTTACAATGTGTTTCTATGCCTCTGTAAAGCACTTTGAGTTGCCTTGTGTATGAATTGTGCTATACAACTAAACTTACCTTGCCTTTTGCTCTGTTTCCATTCTCTTATTAATGCACACATTGCTATATTATTGTAGTGTTGTTGTGGCACAGTGTGGGACAAGACAACTGTCACATTTGATCCATGATTGTAGCTGTTATCAATCTGATGAAAAGTAAGTCGATGAACAATAAAACAGACAATAGATGTGTTTTGATAGGCCTATTTATTGCAGCCTTGAAAGGCCTTTAAATCACCAGCAACGCAAGTCAGTTTTTAATACTCTTTTGGCAGTAAAATTATGTCCACATAAAAAATTAGTTGATATTTCCAGGACAGCAAGCTCATATTGCCTGATCTGTCAGCCGATGTTTGCAGAGACGGTCTAAAAAAACGGGTTTCGTGCTTCTTGCGGTCAGGGCAGTCGGGTCGGTGCAGACAACGCGCTAACCTGACTCCACCAGATGGATTGCTTCGCATTTGCTCGGCATATCCATCTGGGAACTTACCGTTTGAGAACTTTTGGGAAGGGTCTAAAATACTGGTTAGCTGATTGGATAAACCATCCGTCTATCACCACCTATAGTTGGTGATAGACGGGCCAAATCAAACAATTAGATCAACGAAGCGTATGAAAATACAACCACAAGCCAGGCTACCCCTGCTGCTGCTGCAGGCAAAGCATAGCTCGTTAGCTCAGCAAGCTAGCAACATGTCGGTAAAGGAGATTTGCCGTTTGTGTAACCAGAATTTAGGAATAAAAGGCACCATTTCAGGTTCCCGGTCCATATTCCAAAAGAAGGCTCCAAGAGAAAAAAGCATTAGCGAGCGGCTAACAGAATTAGGGCTACCGCTGTCTGAAAATCCTGGTTAGCTGATTGGATAAACCATCTGTCTATCACCTCCTAACCCACCTCAAAACCAACTCTGATTGGTCGTTCGTTTGGCGAACGGCTCCAAATTTTCTCTATCTCAAGATGCCAGACTGATCTTGGAGTGGAAAACTGGAGCTCGCCAGATCAGGATGGTAACAACGTGCATGGTCCCCGCGATCCTTCTGATCATAGCGGCCGATCATTGCAACGCAGTCGGTCAGAAATCTTGGAGGTGCACGGCTCGGCGCTGAGACCTTCCTCAGATCCTCTGTGCACAGTCGACCAGGCTGCAGTTGCATCGTATCGCCGTCCACACCGTCCCGATGGTGCTGACCGCAAGAAGCAGGAAACGCGTGTAATGCTGATTGGTTCACGTAAATGTCGAGTGATGTTGGATCATGGCCCGGAAACAAAATCCGGTGAATAGGCTGCGTGCCGTCTACGGTGATGATCACGACAAAAGTTTACTCTGACCAGACATCACCTTAAAATTCACGTTACTAGCGTGGCTGAAAGTTCAGTTTGCATTTCAACAAACTGATCAACAGTATTCTACACCCTGAAGAACGCGGTTTGTGCCGCTACGCGTGGGTCCTTACTCAGCTCTATTTTAACACACTAACTATCTCAGCATGGAATAGCCATCTAAATAAAGACTTTAACTTTTTGCCAGAAGAGTGCCTTGGACCTTTCTTCTTTTTTTAACTTTTGTGTTCCTTTACAAAGACCGCTTTCATAATTTGTTTGAACGTCTGAGCACTCTGGACCCTTTCTCTTTCAAACGGATGCTACATTTACATTGTTCTGGTTTTTAAGTGGAGTTTTGAGCCAAAAGTGATCTCCGTACACCAAGTGTTTTTAGCTCCAGTAAAAGAACTAATCTCCATTTAAACTAACACGCCCAAACCTCATATCTCATCAACATTCTCGTAAACTAGGCATACGCGTGCTGGGGTAAACAGGAGCATGTATACGCAGATATATATATATATACTGTATATATGATTTCCCCCTTTCTGGTCTACACATCCTTGCCTCTGCTGAGTGATCATCTACTTCACCAAAAGGCTATATATGTTATACCTAAAAGAGAAGTATTTTTAAACTACTTAAAGCCCTGTAACGTGAACACAGTGTGATAGAACGACAACATCCGAGCAGCAGTAGCTGGTTGTATTTAGCCGCTCCAGAGCTCCGGGACGCTGGCTACCAACGGCAGTTGTTTAGCCGCCAACAGGTGACCGTGAGCCGGTTACAGGCAGCGCCAGATGATTGAGGGGCAACGGATGGTAGTACAGTTTAGCCAGAAAAACTGAGCTTCCGCGGTGATGACAGTTGAATTTAGGCATTATTTATTTAAGGCCAATGCAGTCGAAAAACAAGGGGGTAAGCGAGTATCTGGAAACCGTACCTCCTATGGAGAGATTCTAGGCTAACAAGCCATCACCTCCCGTTAGCATCCCATTGACTCCCATTAATTTTGGCGCCACTTTGACAGAGAATAACTTTATATCTGAAGCCTTTAAAGACTATTTGTCCATTGTTTATTTCTAAAGTATTTTATGTTGACACCACGTTTTGCTGTTTCATTTTGACATTATTTATTATGAAGTTTATAAATAAGTGGCCGAGTGGCTCCATATTTATGGTATTAAAAGGGGGATTTAATTCTTGCATGTTTTGTTGAGCATGATCATAAAACATCTCCACCATTTTATTCCGAGACTTTGGCTCCTGAGTTGGACACCTGGCTCAGGTGAGGATGTGGAACTGTACGTACCCTGGGCATGGTGAGGACCAGGTGTCCCGTGGTTTGGGACCTCTGAGCTGTCGAGCTGTCGGGCTTCACTTCGGCGGGCAGGACCATCTGAAATATCTGCAGAGTAAATTATTCACAGCTTTAATTAGTGAGATTAATGCGCTGATCTGGCACCGACGCTGTCCCACTGTGTCAAATGACTTTAATCATTAACAGGCCTTTTTATAGATACACTTTCCAGAAAAAGAAGTGGGAGAGTGACCAGAATAGCTCGCACGGAGAACAGCAGCAATCAATCACTGGAGCCAAATCCTGTGGAAACCAAACTGGTCCATGTGGGAGGAATTATTATAGGCTTTTCTCCATTTTTCAATTTACTTTTGTGTGATATGAGGGGAAATTTAGGGGAAACTGCGCTGACAGCAGGCAGAGAAAAAAAAAACTCGTCTGCGGGCCCGGCTGCTGTCAGAGGAAGCTGATTGGATACACAAGATCGCTCCTACAGTCAATTCCCTCTTCTCCACCGAATGAGAAGGAATTTTAACTGAGTTGATGTATCGCTGCGTAAATCACACCAACTGTCCAATCAGGCTGACCCCTGGCATAAAACAACCATCCATAAACACGCTCACAGCTTCAAGTGGAGCCATGACATTCAGGACTCTGAAGAACTCCCAACCTGCAGGGCTCTGAGTTCATAACGCGTTCGCTGGAGGGTTGAAAACCCGGAACAGACACAAAACAAGATGACACCTCTTGGATTCATGTGTTGCCAAACAGCTGTTTAATCAAGCTTAAAGGTTGCTGTGGTGTGTTTGTGGGAGATTAAAAATCCTCCACAGGTTTCCTTCGGTGCTGCTGAGACCTGGGGGCTAGAGTTATAATCTTAGCACAACTTTTACCATTTCAAACTGACACACAAACCACAACTGGGACAGAGAAGGCGAATGTAGTTGAAAACCAGGGGGGTAAGCGAGCATCCGGAAACCGTAGCTCCTATGGAGAGATTCTAAGCTAACAAGCCATCACCTCCCGTTAGCATTCCATTGACTCCCATTCATTTTGAAGTCACTTTGACAGAGAATAACTTCACATCTGAAGCGTTTAAAGACTCTATTTATCCGTTGTTTATTTCTAAAGAAACACGACAATGTATATATAAAAGGCTCCATTACCTTGTAGCTCACGTTATGGCTCCGTAGCAGACGCTTTTATAAAAATAGGCTAACGATTGGGTCATAACCACGAGACTTACTGTCACACAGTAGAGGAATTACCGTATAGGAAAGGAGAAGCTCACAGGCAGTTTGGACTTCCATTAGCTGTTTAAGTTTAATTAATAATGTTAACTAGCATGTTAGTGATCAGTAATTAGTCTGTGCCTATTTTTATAACGTGTGTTCCAAAGTGACCACGTTTGTCTCTGAAGTAAAGGCTGGACTACAATAGAGCTGTTTGGAGCAGTTGGTGAACAGTGTTTTCTGTTGGAGATGGTGAGTCCCTTTGGGGGGGACTTTCGGCTTTTTCACTTTGTAAACATATGACATGAACAAAAAGATATATAACACAATAAAGGAAAGGGGAAAAGCCAAAAAGCAGAATATGAGCTTTAAGTCCAAATGTTAAGGTACTTGTACTTTACTAGAGTCTTTTCTATTTCGACTCCGCTACATTTCAGAGAGAAATGTTGTACTTTAGTTACTAGTTACTTTACACATTAAGATTTCTGCACACAAAACTACATTTTCCTGATGATACTTACAGACTTTTACTGATGCAAGATAAAATCTGAATCTCACACCTCTTGGCTTTATGTATTCAACACTTTGGCTGCTCAATTTTTTATTAACCAGAGAAAGAGTGTGGCTGTCCTGCCTTACACAGCTGACATTTTGGAGAAAAAAAAACTTCACAGCTTGGAAATTAGTTCCCAGCAGGTGCAATAAACTGTCTCCATAAACGTATCAGAATGTCAGCGTTGGAACCATGTCCGATGATTCAGCCGCTCCTGACAGCCTTTAATTTGCTCTAAATCTGACTCTGCATCCATCACACCTCTCTCTGCCCTCGACTCAGCAGCCAAAAACATTGCCACAAGTTCACAGCGGCCTGTAATCACATGAGTCACTCCATACGGTCCACAAATCAGGATATTAGGAAGAAGAGTGGGAAAAGATAAGAGCAACACTGAGCTTTAAGACAAATAATCAAATCATTAATCAACTGTTGTCACATGAAATCGTAGAGGTACAATTTCAGTGAACTGACCAATCCACAGTGCTGTGGAGTAAGGTCTGGCTACACCACAGATGCATTCTGGGATAGGAGGGAAAAAAAACACTCTGGGTTTTTTGCATTTCTTTAAGCCAATCACAATGGTCTTGGGCAGTATGTTAGTTGTGCAATATGGAGGCTATTTGGGTTGTGCATTATGTCAGTGCATTGTGTCATTTGTGCAATACGTAGGCTATTGGGGTTGTGCAATATGTTGGTTGTGTAATATCTCATTGTGCAAGGGCTGTGCTACAGTTATTGCGGAGAATGCAGGCGACAGGGTTGTTCAATTAAAAAATGCCAATGAAAGGAGGAGTTAATGTGCTTACTGTATATAGTTACCTGTCTAATGTATATGAGAGAGCATGTTTTGTGTTGCATGAGAGTATGTGTTCAGAGATGCTTATTTTCTGTATTTTGTGTGACCGGACAGAGTCCAAAACTAATTTCCTCTTCTGGGACAATAAAGTATATCTTATCTTATCTTAAAGTACAAGATGCATTAGTTGAACCTATTACTATTTGTCCCTGGTGTGGGATAGAAGGTCATAGGTTTAACTCCCCAAACAGGCTGGATTAATAGATATTGCCTTGCCAATTACTGCCGCAATGCCCTTGAACAAGGAGCTTCACTGGCTGACAGCTGCAGTCTATGGTTCAACTGGCCACCTTCCAGTATGAACGTATGGGGAATTAAACTGAGCCTTCAAATGTTACAAAATGACATGAAAAAACTTGTTTTCACTGAGAGATTTTGGGTTTAGCTGGCTGAATTATTGCACAAAAGAGCTACATTGCTTCTTTGTTTTTAAAGGCCCTTTCACACATGCAACGCAACCCTGAACTTATCACTATCATTACCTGGCGGAGCTGTATGTGAAAACACAAATTTCTGAATCAGTCGGATCGGACCCTAACCAGCCTTAACCCTGCCATCTTCGAAGTACAAAGTCCGTGTCATGTCCACGTGAGCCAAGGGCTGGACAATATATCGGTTTATGAGGCTAGATATTGTCTTAAATTTTGGATATCGTAATATCGTGATATGACAGTGTTATCTTTTCCTGGTTTTAAAGCCTGCATTACAGTAAAGTGATGTAGTTTTCTGAACTTACCAGACTGTTCTCGCTGTTTTATTATTTGCCTTTACCCCACTTGGTCATTATATCCACATTATTGGTGATTATTTATTAGAGGTGCACCGATCCGATACTAGGCTGGGATATCGGCCCCGATATTGAAAAAATAGCTGGATCGGGGAATCGGAAACATTAACAGATCCATGGGCCGACCATTTTTTTTTTTTTTCTCCGTGGCAGCACCGGGACCCCTGGTAACTGCGTACCCTTCTCACTCATGGTAGTAACTTTATAACACAACAATTAATAACCCTCAACTAACTCTCTTTAAAAGGATAAAACACCATAGCATATAACATTTTTCATAATTTGTGACTTAAACAGTTTCTAACACTAATAATTTTACATTTACAAATGTACACCGCCCAGGCAGAGCAGGATACCCAGGGCTCGGTTTACACCTATCACCATTTCGAGCCACTGGGGGACCATAGGCAGGCTGGGGAGGAACTCATATTAATGTTAAAAAAACATCATAAAGTGACATTTTCATGCCATGGGACCTTTAAGAAACAAAAGTGTTGCCTAATCGTAAAAGTTATGAACTAATATATAATTAAAATCTCCACAGCGTACCTTTCCTTTGACTGTGACTCTGGCGTACGTTGGCTGAACATCCACGTCGATCAGCGAGGTGTCCATGTGTCTGTGGAGGGCAGAGACGTGGATTATATAAAGAGACACAGGTGCAGTAGTGTCTACACGGATCAGCTGGGCCAACGGAGAGCTTTGGTCACACATATTTTACAACCTGCAATCCATTAGAGCCATTAGGCCGAGCTGTAGAGCGGCAGCAGGACTAACTTGAGCTGTCAGAGAGTTCTTACTAGGGCCAAAAATTACGATCAAATAACAAATAGGTTTGAATATACCAAGATCTATTTTTGTGCATTATGTCCATAAGAGGGCCAGCCAGTAACTACGGCGTATATTTATTTTATATATTTTTCAACATAAACATGTCTTTTTAAAATATCTACGTACCTACACAGTAAAAATAAACTATTAAAATAATGTCCTATACAGTAGTAGTACTGTAGACCTCTCTCCCTCTCTAGAGCGTGCACGAGGTACAATCAAATATTCATTTTTAATATTCAAATGTCCGTTTTTTTTTACTATTTAAGTTGAAAGCCCTTATTCTTATGATCATTTAGATCAGGATTTAATGTGACTGCAGCTCTACGTTAATCGAGTCAACTGGTGTGCTGACACAAAAAGGTAATCTGACGCTTAACATAGAAGTTATTAGTACATAGATGAAAACATTAAAGGGCAGAGAGAGGGGGAATGACATGCAGCAAAGGACCACAGACCGGATTTGAACCCACGGCCGCTGCGTTGAGGAGTAAGCCCCTATATCTGTGCGCCTGCTCTACCAACTGCGCTAAATTGTAGTTTTATTCGACAAAAGTTGAGTATGAGTTCTTCTCATAAACTTGTTTGATTAAGGTAAAGTCAGCTATGAACTATAGAAATAAAATGATCCATAATCGATTTTATTTTTATGTTACAAACAGTAGACGGAGCCTCAACGACGGCCCGAAAGCACGGTAACGGTTATATGGTAATGCGAGATAGAGAGTGACTGAAGAGAGGAAGCGCCCAGCGGCATAGAGAAATAGAACACATTTTCGCCGATTCATTACTAGAAATGTAACTGTAGCAAGCATCTCAATATCACTAACGTTATCCACAGAACAAATGATATATTCAGCTACAAAAAAAACCCTGAAAGTCGGAAGTTAGAACGGAAGTAGAAAGAGGCGTTGTTTTGGAGATGATACACCGTCTCGTCTGGTCTCGTTGGTGTGAACTGGCAGCTTTCAGAACGCTGCAGACCGGCTCGTTGCAAGTTTACACTAGTGATACGCGGATCGATACTAAAGTATCGATATTTACGAACCCAACGTCTCCTGCTCTAGTATCGATTCTCATATAAAAAGATCGATATTTAAACTCAGTAATTTGGAGTGAGTGTTTATGTTATCATAAGTAACTTGTTGTCACCTGAAAAGTCTAATTATATATACGGTTAGGGGAAGGAACTACTTCTCCTTCCGCCGGTCAGTTGTGTGTGCAATGCGGCTCTGTGACGGAGCCGGCCGCTGCAACAGCCCTTCTTTAATTTCCTGCTACGAAGACGGCAGACTGCAGAGTGACTATGGCTGACCGCAAAAGGAGTCGCAGTGTCGCTGTGTGTGGACATTTTTTTTATTTGTGTGTAATTTTCAACCTGTTTTACTGTACAAGTCTCTGAGATTTTCTTTATAATTAAATAATATGAGAGTAGTTTATTGTCTTGTCATTATGCAGCTATAGCCTACTTTGGAATTGGTAAGCCTACAGCCTACTTTTTTATTTTACTTCAAACTATTTGTCACATCACACTACAAATAAAATACGTAAAAAGTATTGGTATTGGTATCGGTAATACCAGCCTGGGTATTACTTGGTATCGGATCGAATAGGAATTAAGTGGTATCGCACATCACTAGTTTACACTCGTCTTCTCAAAGTGTGGAGACACTATGCCGAAAATGGGCCGTCTGGCGAGGTCAGTGACTCGAGTCTGTTCGGTGTGTCCCTTGCCGTAGTCAGTCTGGGCGGCTGTCGGTGTTCAAACAAACCCATGTGACGCGTTCGTCCAATCAGCTGCCGGTTTTCATTTCTTGGGCAACAATACAGATTAGTGCCGCCTGCTGCTATGTAGACGTATTACGTTTCTCAAGTCGGTGTCGCCTCAGTGTGTTCCCAGGCAGTTTTTTGGACCTCAGGGATGCGACTGATCATTTCCACTGGCTTTTCTGCCGAGGGTCGGCCGTCTGGTTGGTGTGTAAGCACCCTTAGTCGTCCTAGTCGTCCGTCTTTGGTCTGAACTGGACTTTAGGAGGAAATTTGGCCTTGTGTGCTCTGAATAATTTAGCATGCAGTTAACAGAAGTGGGGAAAACCACCTGCCAAATCCCACTTTAACCCCTGATATTTTTGAATGAAGATGTTGAAGGTTTTTGGGCTCATCGTTTCGTACCTGTACACGCCCAGGTCTAAGACGATGGAGTTGTTTTCTTCGTCTTCAGTCAGAGAGAAGTCCAGTCTGTAAATGCACACAAAGAGGTTGATTAATAAACTGGTTTGACTGGCGAGCTAAAAAAAAAAATAGACAAATATACAAAACTGCTGCCAGTGCTTCCACACTAAGCCTGCACGATTCGGGGAAAAATCTGAATCACAAATTTTTTAGCTTAGAATTGATATCACGATTCTCTGCCATGATTTATTTCTCATGAATTGTAATGTTCATTGCACACATGAACCATGACAAAACAAAGTGGCAGTACCAAACATAGATTTTTTTTGGCACCTAGAGCACATTGCGCATCACCACAAGCCTGTAAACATAGAGGCTTCTATGAATAAAAACAAATTAAGTACATACTGGCCATTTAAGTTCAGTAGGCTACCAAAAATAGTGACAAATAACACAGTGAACTAAATATGGCCCTGATACAGGCTCTATCTGAACTGTGTTTATTCTTTCTATAGTAAGACAAAATGTATAATTTTTAGCTGAAAACCTGTTACTGAGACTCCACCTACAATCACCTGCATGAACGGTATGGCTATAGAGTATGTCGAAACATATAAATATCTAGGTATCTGGTTGGATTCATCTTTGTCATTTATTACACACATCAAGAACCTTCAAACTAAAGTTAAAGCTAGACTAGCTTTTCTTTTCCGCAATAAAGCTTCCTTTACTCATGCTACCAAATGCATCCTTGTTAAGATGACAGTATTGCCAATTTTGGACTATGGCGATACTATTTACAGAATAGCACCAAATACAACAGTCCTAAAAAAACTTGATACACTATCATTCAGCCATCCGTTTCGCCACTAATGCACCTTTTCATACTCATCATGTGATTTGTATAAACTGGTGGGCTGGCCCTCCCTTCATACACGGCGGCTCCATCATTGGTTTTGCTTCATATACAAGACAATCATGGGCAAGACACCTCTCTATCTGTCATCTTTTTTTCATGTTGCTCATAACACCCATTATACAAGATCAAGTAATTTTATTAAGTTTAGTACCCCTTTCCGTTTTGCAGCAATACATGATTGGATCACACTACAAAATACTCTGAAACTTACGTCTCTAATCCCAATTTCCACCTTTAAGCTTAACCTACAAAACAATATAGTCGATTCCTGTTCCTGTTGATAAACATGAATCATATTTATACACATATACTTAAGTATTTTTCTTTTTTTTTCTTTGCTGTCTATTTTTTATTTTTGAATTGCTTGTTCTGTGTGTTATGTGTATGACATTTATATGTATAGTTGTGGAGTATGTTAACATTTATTTCTGTAGCCTCTTGGCCAGGTCATCTTTGTAAATGAGAAGTTGTTCTCAAACAGTTTACCTGAAAAAGAAAAAAAATAATTATTCTTTCTATATTTTTAAACCTGATGTTTTTATTTTTTTAAAATAATTTTATATTAATTGTTTTGTATGTTCTGAGTCTTCTGTGCAGCACTTTGGAAACTTTGTGTTTGTAAAATGTGCTATAGAAATAAAGTGGATTGGATTGGATTGGATTAAATATGGCCCTGATACAGGCTCTATCTGAACTAAATATGGCCCTGATACCGGCTCTATCTGGACTAAATATGGCTTTGATACAGGCTCTATCTGAACTAAATATGGCCCTGATACAGGCTCTATCTGAACTAAATATGGCCTTGATACAGGCTCTATCTGAACTAAATATGGCCCTGATACAGGCTCTATCTGAACTAAATATGGCCTTGATACAGGCTCTATCTGAACTAAATATGGCCCTGATTCAGGCTCTATCTGAACTAAATATGGCCCTGATACCGGCTCTATCTGAACTAAATATGGCCCTGATACAGGCTCTATCTGAACTAAATATGGCCCTGATACAGGCTCTATCTGAACTAAATATGGCCTTGATACCGGCTCTATCTGAACTAAATATGGCCCTGATACAGGCTCTATCTGAACTAAATATGGCCCTGATACCGGCTCTATCTGAACTAAATATGGCCCTGATACAGGCTCTATCTGAACTAAATATGGCCTTGATACAGGCTCTATCTGAACTAAATATGGCCCTGATACAGGCTCTATCTGAACTAAATATGGCCTTGATACAGGCTCTATCTGAACTAAATATGGCCCTGATTCAGGCTCTATCTGAACTAAATATGGCCCTGATACCGGCTCTATCTGAACTAAATATGGCCCTGATACAGGCTCTATCTGAACTAAATATGGCCCTGATACAGGCTCTATCTGAACTAAATATGGCCTTGATACCGGCTCTATCTGAACTAAATATGGCCCTGATACAGGCTCTATCTGAACTAAATATGGCCCTGATACAGGCTCTATCTGAACTAAATATGGCCCTGATACAGGCTCTATCTGAACTAAATATGGCCCTGATACCGGCTCTATCTGAACTAAATCTGGCCCTGATACAGGCTCTAACTGAACTAAAAATGGCCCTGATACAGGCTCTATCTGAACTAAAAATGGCCCTGATACAGGCTCTATCTGAACTCCTTGACCATGTCTTTACATTATTAAAACATGTCCGTCAACATGCTGCATCTACAGCTTCAGTCTCTAAGAAATGGAGTTTGTCAACTGCCAATTAAATTAAGTACAGTATCAAAAAAATAATGATTTCTTAGCACACTCTTTAACTGCTTGCCTTTCATGTCTTCAGCTGTCCTATCAAAATAAAGGCCGAAAATGCCAAAATAAATGTAATAAAATAAATCGAAGTCATTAAAAATGTAAATCTTAAATCACGAACTGGGGTGAATCGAGATCGCGATTTTATAACGTTTAATCGTGCATGATTAGGTACAAATTTGAGGAACTTGAACTTCACTTGAGTATTTCCATGTTCTGAGACTTTACACTTTAATCCACTGCAGCAGTAAAATGCCACGTACACATTAACGCAGCAGGAATTTTAATCAACAAACATCCGATAGAATAGGAAAGCCCTGACAGGGAACATTTCACTGCAACATACATACTTTGACTTTAAGTACATTTAGCTAATACCGTTTCTTATAAGCAGACCCAAACCGAATCTGCAGATTTTTTTTTGTTGTTTTCAGCCGAGATTTAGAATAAAAATCAGCGGAATTTAGTGGGCCGCCTGTTTTTCTGCTTGGGGAATGATGTATTAAGCTGCTTACACAACCGCTCTACGCTTTCTGTGCCATTGGTTTCCTACGGGGAGTACGGTGGAGGCAACTCAGAGGAAGCGCTACCCTTAGCATCGCGCAACGCTCGTTATGGCCGCCGAGCACTGCGCTGAGTTCAAATTATTTCAACTCTGACCTCACTGCAGCTGACCTTTCCAAATCCAGAAGCTATCATGACGTAAACCTGCCCAGCACTTTGCTCCTCTGCTCTGCACCCTACCGTGTGTTTTACCATGTTTATGCGGCTTTAACATTCTGAGTTTAATTCAATTTCTTTTTTTAAATTAGTTGGAAATCTGCAGAAAGTTCTGCATCCGCAGATTCCGCTTGGCCCCGCTTATCTACATTTACATCGCTACATTTTGGTTTACAAACGGATATCTTTTTCTACATTCCCCCCTCTCATTTCCCCTGCTCTGGTGTTTCCCCCTCTCATTCCCCCTGCTCTGGCGTTTCCCCCTCTCATTCCCCCTGCTCTGGCGTTTCCCCCTCTCATTCCCCCTGCTCTGGCGTTTCCCCCTCTCATTCCCCCTGCTCTGGTGTTTCCCCCTCTCATTCCCCCTATTCTGGCGTTTCCCCCTCTCATTCCCCGTGCTCTGGTGTCCCCCCCTCTCATTTCCGCCTATCGTTATAAATATGGGCACTTCAAACAGAGATTAGTTCTTCTACTGCAGGTAAAAACACGTGTGTACACGAAGATCACTTTTGGCTCAAAACTCCCAAACCAAAGCGCAGCAATTTTAATGTATCCTAAGAAATATTGTGTTTGAGTAGCATCAATGTCCAGAACATGACTTTACAAGCCACTCATGGTGAGAAATATTAACAGTCCAGACGTGATATTTTTTATGTTATGGCCCAGACAGCAGTGAAGCAAACTGCCCCCATTTCTCTGCTGATGCAAAGCGATATATCATATAAAGGGCACAGTCGTGGCCCGAGTGTGTCCTCAGCTCAGATTACAAATGAAATCAGCCGTGTTTTAAGGCCTTGACCCCCGCGGCCTTGCTCTGGATATAAACCTCAGGCTAATAGACCTTTTTCACGGCAGACATGTAGACATGTCATAGTAGGAAAAGCACATTGGGCTTTTCCTACTTTGACAAGTCCAAATGTCTGCTGTGAAAAAGGTCCATGGAGGGAGGGAAAACCGGGTGGCCCGAACCGCGGCGATCAGGTTGCCTCGCCAGCATGCAGGCAGGCCAATCCAAAAAAAAACAAAAAAACAATGGCGCTAATGAAGCAATCACACAGCACCTGGGAGCTTTTTTCCCCGTCTCGCTGTCTGAGCAGATTGACCAGGAGGAGGTAATCGAGGGTCTCAAAGAAAACACATTACAGTTATGAAGCACTGTTAAGGGGAAACTGTATCTGAGCGGAGGTGCGGACTGATTCTTTTCTGATTATTTCTTTTTTCGAAACAAAATTGAAGGAGTTGATTGTGTTTTGAGAACCTATTAGGTTGCTTTTCTGCTGCGTTTCGTTGCTGTAGCCAAGTGAGTGAGTGCATTGGTCGATTTCCCTCACAGTCAATCATAGCCGGTAACAACATAAAGCCACTGAGGCGAGATCTTACCAGAGGGGGAGGAAGTATTCAGTAAAAGTACCAACACCCCACTGTGAAAACACTCTGTAACAGTAAAAGTCCTGCATTATATAATGCTCCTTCAGTAAAAGTACATAAGAATAATCAGAAAAATGTAGTTAAAAGTAAAGAGATGCTAAGTCCCTTCCCTTCCCGTGGACACCATGTGACATCAAGGCCACGTTCAGCCCCGAGAAAACGTAGCAACACGTTTTTTTTAAACTGAAACGCGGGTGCGTTGAACACCCTGTTGTGCGCAAGCGCTCTGCCTGTTTATCACCACGGCTTTACACACACACACGTCTCTGCTGACTGGGTAACACCTGTGCCACGAGAGACAACATATCTCAAAGCAGTTGCACACCAGAAACCACAGCAAAACGATGCACACCATTTTAAGATTGAACGTGCCCCTTCTTTCGGAAAAAAGAAATGTACGAATGGGAAGAGACAAATAATGTTTTCATCCTGTTTGAATTAAGCCTTGAATTACTCATATGATGTTTGTCAGTGTAAATGGGAACTCTGCAGGTTTTTTTTAGCTTCATTTACCTTAACTGAACAGCTTCGGAGCCATTGGAATGGTTATATGATTTTTTTCGAGTTGAATGGTGGCCGTCTCGTTTCCCCACTAGCGCCTGTGAGTGGAAAAACCACCATTACAACTTTCGGCCGGTAGCGATGGAGTTTTTCACACTATCGTCGTGGCTGAGCCGGCAAAAAAGAAGCAGAAAGCTAGGAAAGCATTGTCGGAGGAACAGAGAAAGAGGAAACGGCAGACTGACCGAGAGAGGACTCAGACACCAGTAAACATAGGAAAGCCAAATATCTATTCTGAAGCTGTAGGGGGGGCTATATAGAGAAACCTGCCAGCAAAAAGCGAGAAAACAGCAAAGTCCAAAACTGCATAGTGCCCCTTTAAAAGATAATTTTGCAAGTGAAGAAAGTCGCAGTATAAGCCGTCATTAGAAAGACTACACGCTCCAAAGTCGCATGGGTGATGTCTCGCTGAAGCTACGATGCCGTATGTACTGTATATTGTGCGAGACGAGTAGTTCACTGAGTGTTTTTTACGCAAAACTAAGTGCTAAGTACTACGACAAACCTACAACAAACAACTTTCTTGACTTGCAACTGACAAACATAGGTCCCTATCCTGCACCCAGCGCAGCGCAAAGCCCGACGCAAGTGCCTTTTAAGTCTGACCCAGTTGTCAGTTTCCCGTCCAGCTCCCACGTCGTTTAAATAGCAAATGCACCTGCACCCATCTGTGGCCCGGTCTTACAGGGAGGTGTGTTCAGGTGCATTCTGGGCGTGCTGGTCTTACAGGGAGGTGTGTTCAGGTGCATTCTGGGCGTGCTGGTCTTACAGGGAGGTGTGTTCAGGTGCATTCTGGGCGTGCTGGTCTTACAGGGAGGTGTGTTCAGGTGCATTCTGGGCGTGCTGGTCTTACAGGGAGGTGTGTTCAGGTGCATTCTGGGCGTGCTGGTCTTACAGGGAGGTGTGTTCAGGTGCATTCTGGGCGTGCTGGTCTTACAGGGAGGTGTGTTCAGGTGCATTCTGGGCGTGCTGGTCTTACAGGGAGGTGTGTTCAGGTGCATTCTGGGCGTGCTGGTCTTACAGGGAGGTGTGTTCAGGTGCATTCTGGGCGTGCTGGTCTTACAGGGAGGTGTGTTCAGGTGCATTCTGGGCGTGCTGGTCTTACAGGGAGGTGTGTTCATGTGCATTCTGGGCGTATTGCTATCTTGAGGCAGCAGGAAGTGATTGCGCCATTGACCAACAAAAACCTGGTCTAAAGTCAATAACGCAGCATTTCATTGTTATTTTAACAGAGCATTAGTAAAATGCTCCTAGGCTCGTGCACAGCACGCATACACTATGCTTGTTACACACACAGGGACACACAGCAGCACACACACATGCAGAAGATTACACGTAAAACACACAGACCCTTTTTTCCGCCGTCAAACTAGAAAAAGTGGATTTGGACCCGCCCTAAACACACCTGCACCAGGCGATTTCTTTTCTCAGCATTAATGTTAAAGCAGGATTTTACTGTTGGAGTCGGTTGAGCTGGAGCACAGTTTGAACTATTAACTAATGAGTATTTTTATTCAGGATTTATCTGCTGATTATTTTGTAAAAACAAAGAGTGGAAATAGTGTGAAATGTTTGTCAAAAAATTACCCAGAGCCTAAAGTGACACGACAGTCCAAACATCAACATTTACTACTTATACATAGTATTCACGTTTTAATTTTAAAAGTAACTAAAACGGTGGAGTATGGAATTATGTATGCAAGAAAATACATTTGAATCTAGTATCTTAGATTTGTAGTAGTATAGTATTTAAATAAAGTACTTATTAACCCTCCACCTCTGACTTTGATTCATAATTTTTTTTTACAAATTGGGTCATGTTTTGGTTGTTTTGGTTTTTGTTCATATGCGTTATGATCAGAAAGGTTGTAAACAAAACCCAAAATCCCCCCATTATTAAGGAATTAAAATGCAAGTGAACCAAAATGTCAATTACACTAATATACTGCACTGTAAAGCTAGTATATGCAGTCAGTCAAAAGTTAAAATGTTTGCCTAACTTCAAAATAAGAGTACATTAAATAATAGAGTGAAACTGACAATATTTTTTTTTATGGTTTGTGCAATTGCTGTTGCCACAAAAGACAGGAATAAAAAAAAATAAGACCCAGGTTGTAAAAAAAGAGAAAGGTCCCTTTGAATACTTTAAAAACCGAGGTTGTACTTTGTTGATAGAAAAAGTGTTTACTTGGGCTCGTTGACGTTCATGACTCGGCCTTCAGCAGTGATCAGCGTCCTCGGGGCCTTCGGCTTCTTCTCTTTCTCCCTGCAGGGAAACAGCAAAACATGAGAGAGAGTGTGTGTTTCTGTCTGTGTGTGTGTGTGTGTGTGTGTGTGTGTGTGTGTGTGTGTGTGTGTGTGTAAAAAGGCTGGACTGACAGACGACAGTAGCAAAGTTATGAGGTCTTTGGGGTGAAGGAGAGAGCCACATCCATAAAGAGACAACAGATAACGTGAGAGTTTTACTGTAGAGAACACACACACACACACACACACACACACACACACACACACACACACACACACACACACACACACACACACACAATGCTTTAACCCTTTTACAGTTTCAAATTGGTGAATGTTTGCAGAAAAGTAAGGCAAACAGAAAGATTTTCTTTGAAAAAAAAAATGCTCCACATGATGTGAAATAATGTCACCTCTGCATCCGACTCGGTCAACTTTTGTCTAAACTTCAACCAAAATTAATTCTGGTGTTATGTTTTCTGAAAACACCTCTGTCTATGTGTGAAGCGGTAATAAGCTCTCTGCTAAACTGTATAACCCCAACTTCACTTTGTATCAGGGGGAAATCATTTCCACACAGCTCATTCTGGAATATTTCTTACTTCCTTATTTTGTCACTTTTCCACCTGGGGAAACAGCCGGGGGGGGGGGAGAGAGAGAGAGAGAGAGAGAGAGAGAGAGAGAGAGAGAGAGAGAGAGAGATAGATAGATAGATAGAGATACTTTATTCATCCCGAGGGAAATTTTATTCATCCAGTAGCTTAGGCTACGTTCAGACTGCAGGCCAAAGTGGCCCAAATCCGGGTCAAGTGAGCAGGTCAGGCTTCTTCAGAAGTAGTTTGAACACTCAAATCTAGCCCAGATCTGATTTTTTCAGATCAGATTCAGGCCACTTCTACATGTGGTCCTGAATCCGACCCAGATCTGATTGTTTTCAATGCGGCCGCAGTGTGAACAGCCAAGGCGGATTTGATGTGACTTTTACCTCAAAAACCCTCGCTGTGCCCTCTCTCCCCGCGGGGAGGGGCGGGGCCCCCTGCTTCCAGTGCGGCTGTTAACCGGGGCGGACTGTCCTCATTGTTACCCAACCGCGCGTCGCATCGCCAGGGCGGGGATCGGCTCACGTAAAAAGGTGATGTCGGCAACCCCCCCTCCCCCGCGACCCGCCTGTAAACACGGACCAAGAAGTTTAACGCGCTCGCAAGTCGGGGTCGCCCCGTGGTGCAATGAAAGTGAAAGCCGGCGTGCGCCGGCTGAGGTGGGATCCCGGTCCCTCGGGGTACGCCGGGTAGGTGGAGCGGGTGCGAGGGCGAAGCCAGAGTGGTGGAGGCCCGTAGGCGATATTACGAATCCCACTATGGCCACGCCAAGACCCGCCCTTCAATAGCGTTCACACACTACTATTGGCCAGGCGTCCATGCTTACATGTACAGGTCCTATCCCCTGACCAATCCCCTAACCCTAACGCGGGTCTTGGCGTGGCCATAGTGGGATTCGTAATTTTGCGGCCCGTAGCGATCCCAAATTGGCCGTACGGTAACACAGACCTCTGTAGTGAAGCTGCAGCCATAACCCCGCAAATTTGTCTCTCTTTCTCTTCTCCTCCTCAGCACCTGCGCATGGCTGCCATTACACAAACATTTTAATACAAAATAAAAGCTGAATAATAAATAAAAATGCTGACTTCCTCCATAACCTCCCTAACTTTAGTGCAACAGCGTGCTGTGTCTGATGTCACTGTTATTGTTCTTTTGCGCATGCGGGTCAGTTCAAAACCGCAAACAGTTCACACTGGAATCTGATATAGAGGCCACATTTTAAAAGGTAATGTGAACAGCCAAACAAAAATTGTGATCCCAAAGGTCTGGTATGGACTGACCATGTGATGCACTGACCATGATAAGGTGCTATATGGTAGCGTGTGGTAGTGGAAAAGAGAACAGTGCAGGGATTGAACGAGGGCACATCAGACCTGTTTGAAACACAGATGTATGGCGTGGACCCTGCTGCAAAACCTCTTTTGGTTTCCGACCTTATATATGAAATATATATAAATAAATATAGCAAAGTACAACACACACCAGTCGCGTCACAGGCCGTCACGGATCGAACACACCAGAACAAGTAGTCAAGGTAGAGACAGGATGTGTTCAAAATGCTGCTCATCTGGATGTTGACAGGCGGCCATGAGTCTTTTAATCTGGTGTCCCCTCAGAATTAAAAAACTTATATCTTTGCAAAAGAAAGTCATACAGGCTCTGTCCTGGTCAGAGATAAATTCCCCCACCAAACCTCTATTGCATGGTTTTTGAGTTACTAAGACTGACAGAGCTAAATGAATACCATAATGCCTGCCTTATGTTCCAAATTGTCAACAGACTGAACTCTAGATTACACTTTTGTAATTTTCTCCTCTGAATAAATATAATAATATAATTGGAAAAACAGTTTAAAGATCCAATTTTTTTATTTGTCAAGGTGAAAAATAATTGGATATTTGAACCAATTTTTCCAAATGTCCGTTTGTGCTTAGAAAATTGAACTGATAAGCGTCACACACAATCGTTGGTTTGTACACTGCTGTTGTGAAGCCTCGAGTATTCTATGGTCGGGACCTACTGGTCTAAACTGAATAATAGCCTAAACTCTGAAAATGAGCGGCTCCAAGAGACGGATCACCAAATTAAGTATTCATAAAATGTCTCCGGATGGAAGTACATCACTCACACTAAACTGAAGCCACACAGCGCATTTTCCTACAGACCACCACCTAAAAGACAAAGGATTTACTGAATTCTCTTCACCATCTGCTGTACAACCAGTGACTCCATTAACCGCATTAAGCAGGCGGTGACAGAAGCACAGGCAGGGGGGGGAAACGTCCATCTATTAGGCCCACTGAGCAGCAGATGAAGGAGTCGGCAGGTGGGTGTTAAGCGCTCTGCGGAGGGTCACGGCCTTCACGACATCTCCGCAGCAGTGCATCAGCCGCCGAAAGGAGGAGTGTGACAGACGGCGTGATTTGCTGAACTGAAGGGATGTTGAGTTCATGGTTTTATTACAGCTGCCTGTGATGAGTTTAAGTGGTGCTGCGGAGGCACTAGCACCTCCGGGGTTAATAGGTCCATTAGCGTTGACTCTAACCGTCCGTTGGAGTCCCACAGTCAGACAGTCAGACAGACAGTAGCTAAGTTTCCATCCACTTGTCAGTCGAATTATCTGAAGTTCGGTAAAAAAAAACTCATTCGAATAAAGCTGAATGTAAAAGTGCGTTTCCATCCAACAGCTTTAAAGCAAATAAAAACCTGTGTGTAATGACGTCACATGCTGTTTTCAGGGTTCATACGCATTTTAACCAATACTTTTCCATGACTTTTGCATTATTTTTCGGCAAATTTCCATGGTCTATGTGTTCCTGAAAATGTCAGTCGACATTATACAATAAGAATACAAATCTGTGTTAAAGTTTACAATCAGAGGTTTAACTATAAAATTAAAAATGACAATATGTGGTTCATAGTGGGAGTCGTAATATCGCTCCCCGAATAGAACGTTGAGGTTAAGATGACGTGAAAATACATTTATTAATCACATATTGTTATGCTGTGTTAAAACAAATTCCATGACTTTTCCAAAATTTTTCCAGGCCTGAAATTTGCATTTTTCAAATTCCATAACTTTTCCAGTTTTTTTCAAAATGTATGAACCCTGTGTTTTGCAATTAAATTGGTATATCGAATTGATTAGAGACATTTTAAGGTGTTTCCATTCATTTTCGCACTGAATCGCACAACATTCAAGCAAACATTTGCAGACAAAGTTTTGCTAGACAAAAGTAGTTGTTAATATTAGAAGCCGAGGAAGCTCCGATGGGCCTTTGGCCGAGGATCTGATCCAGCTCATCAAAAAGGTGGAACTTGCCTTTTATTTTCCCTCCGGCACCGCTGAGAGACAACTCTCTTTTTTTGAGACGTGTATCGCTGTTTGAGCTCCTTCCATTTACTCCGCAGGACGTCCCACGGCTTGTCGTAACCTTTGTTGGTCATTTCCTTCGCGAGTTCCTGATAAATGATGGCATTTCTTTGATTTTATTTGATTATATTTTGCTCGTAAATTAAATTCAAAAAGTCTTGTCTCCTCGTTCGTCCACTTCCATCTGTCTTTGTTGACACCGGTCATGTGTGCAAACAGAGCGGAAATACTGGACGGAAATAAACTCAAACTTCTTCTTTGTTTTGTGGCGGGTTGCAACCATAAAATGACCTAAAACCTAATCGCAATTCACTAATTTATTCGGCAAATAACGTTTCCATCAGCGTTTTTCAATCAAGAGAAAATCCGATGAGACCGAATGTATTTCATTTGAGTCGATATTCAAGAAATTCTATCGAATTTTACTGTTTCCATGACGGCATTTTTCATTCAATATCACTTAATTCGGATAAAAACGTGTGGATGGAAACATAGCTAGTGAAGCTGGACGACCATGTCTTCCTCCTCAGCAACACACTCTTTAAAACTACTTTTGAACGTACACACGTTCCACCAAAACAATTTCCTTCCCGAGGCTATTTAGCAACGGCACCGTGGCTCTGTCGGGCGCTTAGCCCCGCCCAAGACGATTGTGATTGGTTAAAAGAAATGCCGATAAACTAGAGCACGTTGTTCTCCAATCCCAGAATGTTGTGTGGACTTTTATCATTTAGGGTTTCTTCAGTAAACGTCTCAAAGGCATGACTAAAACAACTTTTGTTATGTTTTTTTATGTGAGAAATAAGATCCTGGTGGCAAAAATCCTTTCAGCTCGTCTCCTTGGCCTATGTCTTCGTCTTGCTCGGATTACTGCGGCCATTTCACCAGGAGGCATATGTGAGAAAACCCGCTTGCGGCTGGTTTACACCTGATTTTAAAAAGGAACACGCCGACTTATTGGGACTTCAGCTTATTCACCGTAACCCCCAGAGTTAGATAAGTCCATACATACCCTTCTCATCTCCGTGCGTGCTGTAAGGCTGTCTGACGGCTCCAGCATTAGCTTAGCCCAGTACAGATCCTGCAGGTAACTGGTTCCAACTAGCCTACTGCTCCCAATTGTGACAAAAGTGACAAAATAACGCCAACATGTTCCTATTTACATGTTGTGATTTGTAGAGTCACAGCGTGTACAAAAAACAACGTAACATGAGACACAGCCATCTTCTTACCGTAAACAAGCCATTAACTATATTCTCAGACAGGCTTGCTGCGAGCATATCACTCCGCCAAAGTACTATATTCTTTCGCCTAAGAATATAGTTCCTGGTTTGTTTAGGGATAGAAGATGGCTGTGTCTAATGTTACGTTGTTTTTTGTACACGCTGTGACTCTATAAATCACAACATGTAAATAGGAACATGTTGGCGTTATTTTGTCACTTATTCGGAGCAGTAGGATTACTGGAACCATTCACCTGCATGTTCTGTGCTGGCCTGATGCCGCTGGAGCCGTCAGACAGCATTACAGCACACACGGAGATGAGAAGGGTATGTATCGACTTATCTAACTCTGGGGGTTACAGTGAATAAGCTAAATTCCCAATAAGTCAGTGTGTTCCTTTAAGAGGCAGAGAATTTTCACCGCAAAATAGAGGCGTGCTTTCACGGGTGGTTTTTGTACATACCGCAGAATACATACAGTAATTAGGCGCACTTTGCGCTTCTCCTCCCATCTCTTTATGGGAAACTCCCACTTTCCCCTTGACCCTCCCGTGAATGCATATGCATGACGCGGAAAAGTGCAATTTGCCATTTTCAGTCCCCGCGACAGGAGGTCTGCGCTTTTACCTCAGTGCGGCCTGTTTGTACATACCTCGCCATGGTTTTAAGTGCACATTGCGAAAATAATACGCCTGAAGTGGGCGCAAAAGTGTTAGTACATCTGGCCCTCTGTGACAAGAAGCAAAGAAGCTGTTCTGGTGGCTTGTGGTGGAGCAACACCTCACTAACACACTTTACGTTCTGCTTTCCTTTAGTTTTCACCCGTCTGTGATTCTCCATTTTAGCAGCCAATTGGATTTAATGGAGCAGGGACTCCAAATGATGGACACCGGCCATCTATTGGAGTCCATTTCTACCAACAAATTACATCAATTTGGCTGATAATTTGTGGTTATTTTCCAGGTGATCTGTGAAGACTGTCAGCCATAGTGTGTTGGGGATGAGTTGGGGTGAGACAGAGGGCAAGTATCCACTCCTAAATATGAAACCAAAAGGATCATCTCCATCCATCTGCCTCCCAGTTCAAAGAGAAGCTTTTCCCTCCACATCCCTTTAAGCCATATACTGTTGACTTGTCAAGGTCTCAGTGTAGCTCTCTGGTCTGTAACTTATTTCTTTTTTTTTCCTAAGGAGGTGTGACAGGGCCGTCTATCAAAAAGCTGAGTCATGGAGACATCAGGGCTGACAGCTTCACTGTCGGTCTGAGTGGAGTCCAGCGCTGAGGACAATCTGTTCAGACAGCTTTCAGTTAGCCATGTACTATGTCTGCAGAGAAGTATTAATCTGCACCGGGTTTATCTGCAGACCTACGATCACGGAGCAGAGGACTTTCAGGATACAGAAAACACCTTCTGCAAAACCTCTGCTCGGCAGGTTATACTGCACACTGCCAAAGTCAAGCACATTAGGGCCGCATTCAGACCGAATTCAGCCCTGCGGGAAAAATCTCAACCCTCTCATTGATTTGAATGGAGCCATTCTGGGAAGCACAGCAGGGATATACCAAGGCAGATAGCTCCGACAAAACAACACAGGGTCATCCCATGGATGTGTTATAAGAACTGGAGACAGCGTTCTAGGTGGAGCCCCATTCGTTCTTCATTTGCTTAGTGGAACACAAAGCCTTTGTAGAGCAAAAAAATGACCTTGTTATTTTGTCAACAAAGAGTTTAGCAATCTACAAATCTACTATCCATGGATATATTGTAGAATTAGCATTATTCTGTAGGGCTGTCCTCGACTAAAGAAAGTCTTAGTCAACTAACACTTATACGATTTTGTCGACTAATTGATTAGTTGATTTAATTGACAGAGCTGTGCGCTTTGAGAGGTGGTTAAGACTAGAAAAGCACAATATAAATGTAGTTAATTAACCATCTGTAAAACTGAGTTTCTCCACAATTAATCCTGCAAAAGCACCACTTTAAATCTTGTGTTTACCATAAATGTGCTCAGAAGTTTCTTGGAAATGAGTAATTAAGCATGAATAAGCATAAAAAATGACTAATCGACTAAAGAAATCTTAGTCGACTAAGACCAAAACGACCGATCAGTCGACTAATCGACTAAGAGGTGGCAGCCCTATTAGTCTGTGTTATAAATCAGTTCAGTAGCTGGTGTCACTTTAGTGTCTGCCGCAATGTCTTTATTCAAACATTTTATACAACAACACAACACACGTTCTCTCCCTTCGAGCATCTCCACCCGTCCATCTTACCCACACACATTCATTTACTGCCCCCATTTGTCAGTTTTCCTCTGCTGTGTGTTCGGGTTCAGCTGCGCAGGCTGCAGGTTGGAGTCTTCCTCTCAGAGGAACTGGGCAGCCATCAAGCACAGAGGCGTCTCCCGGCTGACCTTATCGCAGGATCCCAGCAAATTCATCTTTCCTGACAACCCAGTGACTGCTCAGCTACATGCGTCAAGTCAGCGTGCTCTGACAGCCGCGTGCAGGGAGACGATAAAAAACGGCAACACCACATCACCCTGATTTTATGCTTGGACAGCTTGCAGGCCTGGGATGTTTTTCTGTGATACGGATTAGGAGGAGGGACCTGTCACTGGTCGGCTTCTCAGCCATCACACTGGATTACATTTCCTCAAATAATATATGTGAGAATAATAATCCAGGGGTGTTCTCTGATTTCTTATCAACAGGAAGAAGGTTTCAATGTGCCCCCTTCCTCTTCCTTTGTGCTAATACCCCCCGACAAATATGTGCACCAAAGTCTTCCACAAACATAGGGGAAATACTGGCATTTCTGGTTCAAAAAAGATCTACTACATTCAACTCTTATGACAAATGTAGTGTTACGTGACACGTCTCTTTGAGGAGTGCAGGAAAAGACATCTAAAAACGGACGGATTAATCCACTAATCTGAGGAAAACAGCCAGGATACAACCATTTCAAACACCTCCAGGCGACTGTAAAGACATTCCTGTGGGCAGGAGATGCAGCAGCGCTGAGAGCACTCACGCAGCAGGGTATTTCTTCTACAGTATTCGTCATACGCAGCTCAGCTATTCATGACTCTGTGGCTCGAGGTGTTATGGAAACTAAACGCTATGAGTCAGCGCTGCGTCCAGGGTTCAGCAGAGTGAGGTGAAAGAAACACAGAAGTAAAACAGATCTGTCACTCCTCCAGGGTCCAAAATTAGCATCATCTACTAGCCAAATGCTGGTAAAATATGTAAGTTGTGGCTGGTACATTTGCATCACTCACCAGCCAAAAAACAATGCATACGTATTGAGTTGCTTGTTAAAGGTCCCATGGCATGAAAATGTCACTTTAAGAGGTTTTTTAACATTAATATGCGTTCCCCCAGCCTGCCTATGGTCCCCCAGTGGCTAGAAATGGTGATAGGTGTAAACCAAGCCCTGGGTATCCTGCTCTGCCTTTGAGAAAATGAAAGCTCAGATGGACCAATCAGGAATCTTCTCCTTATGAGGTCATAAGGGGAAAGGTTACCTCCCCTTTCTCTGCTTTGCCCGCCCATGAAAAAGAGAGAGACATCATGGCTTTCAAAGGAGCAAAGTGGCAGTTGGTCAAGGCCACCCCCACCCCCTTCTCCTCCTCAATAGCTACAAACACAGAAATGGTACATCCTAAGGAAAGCTCATTGTGGGACTGGCTCTAGTGGCTGTAATTCTGCACCAAGGCTGAATTTCGGGGAAGAGACTTCAGATACAGTATTAGGGGACCACTAAGATCTATATAAAAGAGACTTCAGATACAGTATTAGGGGACCACTAAGATCTATATAAAAGAGACTTCAGATACAGTATTAGGGGACCACTGAGGTCTATATAAAAGAGACTTCAGATACAGTATTAGGGGACCACTAAGATCTATATAAAAGAGACTTCAGATACAGTATTAGGGGACCACTGAGGCCTATATAAAAGAGTCTTCAGATACAGTATTAGGGGACCACTAAGGTCTATATAAAAGAGACTTCAGATACAGTATTAGGGGACCACTAAGGTCTATATAAAAGAGACTTCAGATACAGTATTAGGGGACCACTGAGGCCTATATAAAAGAGTCTTCAGATACAGTATTAGGGGACCACTAAGGTCTATATAAAAGAGACTTCAGATACAGTATTAGGGGACCACTTATATAAAAGCATCCAAAAAGCAGCATGTCATAGGACAGGGGTGGCGAACCTGTGGCTCTTGAGCCATGTGCGGCTCTTTGCCTGCTCCTTTGAGGCTCTACTGTGTGGCTGGGGGCTGTGTTATTGGTGGATTTTTTTTTTTTACTTTTTGAAACATTTCAGATAAGTAAAAAAAAAAAAAGCATTTAAATGCATCTGCCAATACATTTGCCAATTATTTTAAAATAAAAAATAATGCAGCAGAGTTTTTTTATGGACATCTTCTGCAACCTGAGGAAAAAAAGCAGCCACAGATCACCTTCCTCATTAACCCTTTTACTGCTGATTGCTTTAAAGCCCCTCTAGTGACAGTGAGTGAAAGAGTGGCCACAACAGAGTACAACCAGACCTAAAAAGGATTGTGGATAACAAAGACTGTCAGGTTTCCCACTGAGTCAATCTAAGTAAGAAAAAAAACCTATGAAAACTGCTATGTATTATGACTTTCATTAGATCTGGAAGTCACTGTTGCTGTTGTAATGTGGACATGCATGTGTTGTGTGGCTTTTTGCTATGGTGCATGTTTTTTTGTGGCTCTTTATCTGAACTGGTTGGCCACCCCTGTCATAGGACCTTAAAATTGTAACATTCACTAGCCATTTAGCTGGTGGACAAAAAAGTGAATTTTGCTTTAAAAAAAAACAGGATGTATAAAGTGCAAAAGAAGCAATGGAACAACTGTTTGATCGAGACTGATTCGCAGCATATTAAGATGTTTTATTCCAGACGCCTGTGTAGCTCACCCAGTAGAGCGTGCGCCCATATATAGAAGCTCAGTCCTCGCCGCAGCAACCGCGGGTTTTAATCTATATATATTTTAATGTAATATATTTTATACTTAGAATCACAAATGTTTGTTATGTGTTAAAAGAAAACTAAAGACTAATTACTAATTACTAAGACTAGACTAATTATAAATACTCTGTGTTGAGTCATGGTGTATGTTTTGTTTTTCAACATTGGGGAGGACACTAGGGGTGTAAGAAAAAAATCGTTACACTTGAGTATCGCGATATTTTATTTTGCGATACTGCATCAATTTTCAAAAACAATATTGATTTTTTTTCTTCTTTTTACGGGCAGAAATATTCATGTATGACAGTGGTTCACGTTTATGTTGTGTTCAAACCCCTTACCGCTGGATGGGTACGCTGAGACACACCACTAGCGGTGTCTAACAGTGCCTAGCAGGACCTAGCAGTGCGTAGCAGTGCCTAGCAGGGCCTAACAGTGCCTAGCAGGACCTAGCAGTGCGTAGCAGTGCCTAGCAGGGCCTAACAGTGCCTAGCAGGGCCTAACAGTGCCTAGCAGGGCCTGACTTTTTGCTAGAAGCTAACAACGTAGTGAATTGTTTACCTAAAGTAAACTTCTTTGACTTTTATGCACATCAGGTCTTTTTTTTAAATATTAGTTTTTCTAAAATTATACTTAAAAAAACAACAATATATCGCCTTACGCACAGTATCGAGTATATATTGCGATATACTGTATTGAATCATGACCCATATATCGTGATACGCATCTTATTGCCAGATTTTTGCCAATACACAGCCCTAAGGGACAGATTATAGCGTTGAGTGTCAAACACTTAATTTCCTGAGTCTGAAATCATTGGAAAACATAAACATATATTTACTGGTAGGAAGTAGTGCTGGATCCAAGCATCCAACTATACGGATATTCGTCCGTTGGGTAGTTATACAACTTTCTATTTTAAGCCACAAGTTGAAACAGATTCAACTTTTGGAGAAAGGCATTACCCAACGTTACGTTGCGGTGGCCAGTCATGTAACCGGCGACAGCCTTAGAAGGACATACAAATGTTTGAGACAGCTGAACGGATATTTTATACCTCTTTTGGGGAGCTCACAGCTGCCAGCTGATATCAGCGTAGTGACAGAGAGAGACGGTAAGTGTGTGTGAGAGAGAGAGATGACACACAGTGAGAAGAGGACGTGCAACACACACACCTAATTAACACCCCGGCACGAGGGCAACCTTAAGGGTGAGCGCTAATTAGCAGCGTGGCGGGAAAATTAATTATTAATTCTGTTAACCCTTGTGTTGTCTTCCATTCGACCGTGTACGTGTTGTCAAGAAAATCACTTTTTTCTGACATTTTCATATCTTTTATCGACACTTTTATACTTTTAATATTTTTGGCTCTTTTTTTTTAACGTTTCTTTTCACCACCGTGTATAAACACCACTAACACCAACTTATTACCACTTTTACATTTACTACATTTGTGGAATTCATGGTCAATAAACCTCATTTATTAACCTGGGTAAACCCTGACGAACTTCTGGCAAATTTGAGATTTGCTCTGCAAGTCAGTCTGGCAAAGAGCCCATTTCCAATGTCCCCAAAATCGAGGCACCAATCACAACCGCTGAGGCGGGCTTTACACCAATCACTTCACAGTTCTTGTTTTCTGTACATGTTTTGAGCCCCCGCAACTGTTATTTATTACCTCTTTTTGGGGAGTGTGCTGTCTTTTATATTTTTTTGAGTGTGGAGAAATCTACCTCTTGTAAATATTGGGGTACATACACCTATGATTGGCATCCTCCAGCTCCTCAGCTGATTCATTAGTCACAAAACGTCAGAACTAAATCCTCCGTGACCCTCTGAACCTGCTCCCGTCTCCCCCGGTTACAGTACGGCTCGTTCTCCGCTGCAGGAAGGAACCTGAAAACCTCTCATTAACCCGACGGATGAACCAGGACTGAACGTCCCCTCATCTGTCCTGCTAATTGTGTCGTGTCGAAGCCTGATATTTATGTCCGTTTTTCTTGCTGTTGAACTCCTTCCATACTCTAAACCTGAGCCACGTGGCCAATCGGGGGACGGATTGACTTATCTATTCCCTCTGTGATTGGTTGAGAAGGCAGCACACATGTTACCTTCAGCACACATGTTGGCCTCAGCACACGTTACCTTCAGCACACATGTTGGCCTCAGCACACGTTACCTTCAGCACACATGTTGGCCTCAGCACACGTTACCTTCAGCACACATGTTGGCCTGAGCACACATGTTGGCCTGAGCACACATGTTGGCCTGAGCACACATGTTGGCCTGAGCACACATGTTGGCCTCAGCACACATGTTGGCCTCAGCACACATGTTGGCCTCAGCACACGTTACCTTCAGCACACATGTTACCTTCAGCACACATGTTGGCCTCAGCACACGTTACCTTCAGCACACATGTTACCTTCAGCACACATGTTGGCCTCAGCACACATCATGTGCGGCTCTTTGCCTGCTCCTTTGAGGCTCTACTGTGTGGCTGGGGGCTGTGTTATTGGTGGATTTTTTTTTACTTTTTGAAACATTTCAGATAAGTAAAAAAAAAAAAAAAGCATTTGAATGCATCTGCCAATACATTTGCCAATTATTTTAAAATAAAAAATAATGCAGCAGAGTTTTTTTATGGACATCTTCTGCAACCTGAGGAAAAAAAGCGGCCACAGATCACCTTCCTCATTAACCCTTTTACTGCTGATTGCTTTAAAGCCCCTCTAGTGACAGTGAGTGAAAGAGTGGCCACAACAGAGTACAACCAGACCTAAAAAGGATTGTGGATAACAAAGACTGTCAGGTTTCCCACTGAGTCAATCTAAGTAAGAAAAAAAACCTATGAAAACTGCTATGTATTATGACTTTCATTAGATCTGGAAGTCACTGTTGCTGTTGTAATGTGGACATGCATGTGTTGTGTGGCTTTTTGCTATGGTGCATGTTTTTTTGTGGCTCTTTATGCTGAACTGGTTGGCCACCCGTTTTAGATTCTTCAAAGTAGCCCCCCTTTGCTTTTTTTGATAACTCTGCAAACCCTTGGTGTTCTCTCAATGAGCTTCATGAGGTAGTCACCTGAAATGGTTTTACCTTCACAGGTGTGCTTTGTCAGGGTTAATTAGTGGAAGTTTTTCCCTTATTAATAAAAAAGCAAAGGGTGGCTACTTTGAAGAATCTAAAATATAAGACATGTTTTCAGTTATTTCACACTTTTTTGTTAAGTACATAATTCCATATGTGTTCATTCATAGTTTTGATGCCTTCAGTGAGAATCTACAATGTAAATAGTCATGAAAATAAAAAAAAAGATAAAAAGGCAACAGCGTCACCTTCATCCATGACAGACCGACATATATTCCCTAAACCTACCCCAACAGTCACATGCCTGTGTCCACACACTTTTGGCCATGATGTGTGTGTGTGTGTGTGTGTGTGTGTGTGTGTGTGTGTGTTTGTGTGTCAGCAGATAATGATCAGAGTGTATCTGAAGGGTTTCTGGAAGCTGATTTGCTCTGTTGAAACTGAGCCTCTCAGCTGGATAACAGTTGGTGATGGAGCGACATCTAGTGGCCAAAATGGCAAACTGCAGCCAGAGAGTCAAAACATCCAGGCAGTCTGGTGGTGCAGTTGTGGCGCAGGGGCGTGTGGGATTAAAGCAGGGTTTATACGCATTTTAACCAGTACTTTTCCATGACTTTTCCATGACTTTTCCATAGGGCTGTGCAATTAATCGAAATTTAATCGTGATTATTATTTCGGCTCACAATGATCACAAAAACAGAATAATCGAGAAAAACAATTATTTAGCTCAAGTAAACTCTTATTTTCTCTTGTTTTCTGAATGAAAAAATAAAGTATTCAGGCAAATTTCACAGTTGTATGTGTTTTTCACTGTTGATTTATGTTGATTTATGTAACTTTTAAGTTCAATAATTACAACATCTTTCCATAAGTCAACAAGTAATCGTGTTAAATTATCGTGATTTCAATACTGACTGAAATAATCGTGATTATATCGTTTTCCATAATTGAGCAGCCCTACTTTTTCATGACTTTTTCATGACTTTATGACTTTTCGGCAAATTTCCATATGTATTCCTGAAAATGTCAGTCGACATTCTACAATAAGAATACAAATCTGTGTTAAAGTTTCCCCTCAGAGGTTTAACTATAAAATTAATGATAATGTATGTGGTTCATAATGGAATTTGTAATATCGCTCCCTGAATACAACGTTGAGGTTAAGACGACGTGAAAATAATTTTTTTATTAAACGATTTTTTTTTTATTAATGATATATTATTATGCTGTGTTAAAAAAAAAATCCATGATTTTTCCAAAACTTTCTGGGTCATTTTTAATTTTTCCAAAACTTTTTTCAGGCCTGGAATTTGCTTTTTTCTAAATTCCAACCAACTTTAACCCTGTTAAAGGCGGCGATCACTACAAGCTGATGTACATGATCCGAGGGGCATAAGCGCCGATTTATGTTTTCACACGCGCATAGGGCTGGGCGATATGGCCAAAAGTCATATCCCGATATATTTTGGCTGAATATGGATATACGATATATATCCCGATATTTTTTTTCCGCAAAGTGAGAGCAGTTCAGTCAAAGCCAAATATGACATGTCACATGTAGTTTCATAGAAACCGGCTATTTCAGTGAACACATAATAAACAGGTTTCTTCACCTGGTTTATGATTAAATGCTTAGCTGTTCAAATAACAATATAATGTAAACATAAATACTGTATAACAACAGGAGTACCTTTTTTTTTTTTTTTTTTTTTTTAAATCAAAGCTCCATAAGGTGCACATTTAAATAAAAAAATATCTTAAATAAAAATAGCCTATAAAATAAAAGAGGCCAAGTTCAGAAAATGACATCACTTTACTGTAATGTAGCCTTTAAAACCAGGAAAAGACACTTATGTCATATCACGATATCCAAAATCTAAGACGATATCTAGTCTCATATCACGATATCGATATAATATCGATATATCGCCCAGCTCTACACGCGCACAGCCTTTAAAAAAAAAATGTAGTAACATTTTTTTGGGGATTTCAGAACCTTAGGAAATGGACAGCGGCCGACACGAACACACATGCCTCTAGGGTTGGGCGATGTCCCCTAAATTGGCAGTTGACGATGTTTACAGTAAAACGTTGTGATGGACGATGATATAGTCATTGTTTACTACTATGGGCTAACAATTAACATAGAAACAATCTGACATACATTTAAATGCCCTCTGTAAATAGACAGTATTAAAGGCTGGCGCTTGTAGGGGCAATAAATAACAACTTGACCTACTTTCACTTAACTACAGTGCCGTAAAGTCTAAACTCAATCAGATGTCCGTGATCTGCTTAACGACAGTAAAGTGGAACGTTTGCCTTTAACAGAGCGACAGTAATAACCTAATACACCATCATTACTGAGTTTAAACTACAGTCTCAGTTATATTAGCACTGAATAACGCATTCAATAAACAGAAACCTAACTCTGCACATGAACAGATGCGCAGTATTAGCTCACACATTAAATAGCACCCTTGTGAATTAGTCTACAGTTGCTAACGTACATTCATAAGATAAGATAAGATATACTTTATTGTCCCCTAAGGGAAATTTGTTTTTCAAAAAACAACAACAAATACAAATATCTCTCAACACATACTCTCTTGCAATACAAACATGCTTCCATATACCTATAATAAGCATATTAACCACTCCTTTCATTGGCACTTCCCATTAAACAACCCATCGGCTGTAGTCTCTGCTGTATAAATCCTACATAACATCGTCATCAGACTTACTTATTCATGCACGCACACAGTAGTATCCACAAAGTTAGTCCAATGAGGGGAGAAAGGAAAGTGGGATAGCGTTCCACGTTAATGCTTTTTTCTCTCTAGCTCGAGACAGCGGTGTCCAAGCCGAGGCGCAGAGCACGGTTACCGCATGCTGATACGTTACTAGTCCAGGTAGCGTTTGTCTGACAGGGTGGGGGGCGTGGCATCACGGTTGGTGGCTCTCCATCGTGATGCCGGTCAACCATTACGATGGACAATGATATCGTCCATCGGCACAACCCTACATGCCTCTTAACAAGATAATAAAGCAGTAAAGTAGGCTATCTTTTAACTCAGGACAGCGCCACTTCTCACAAATACAGATATAGGATTGGAGATGAGAAGATTAACTGACACGTAACCGCCATCAGCTTGGTGGGAAATTAAGAATCAATGCCACCGACATATAGCCTAGAAATCTAGACTCCCCCTAGTGGCAGCAAATTTATTTGGCAGCCAGGGGGGGGTCTAGGCACTCTCCGTTGACTTTCAATCTGCAAAAACCAAATTTTGGTCAGGCCAATCACATCGTGTATAGAGTCGGTGGGCGGGGCTTGTGGCTGCTGCTGCTGCTGCTGGGAACAGAGGTCTTCTGGAAGACTTGGAGTTCAGCTTTTCTTTGATAAAAGAACAAAGAACGGCACTGAAATCATTCTTAAAAAAGGAAGATGTGTTCGGAGTTTTGCCGACCGGATACGGCAAAAGTTTAATCTATCTACTAGCTCCGCTACCTTCTTCGTTGCTCTGGTTGGTTGTAGCGCTGTAAACAGAGAGAATTTGAAAGACAACCGTTTATCCCGCCCCTCGAATCGAGCTCCGTCAATGGTGAGTTCCCAGACCCAACATCTGGATGTGGGTCTGGCTTGTCAGGCTAACCGACATAACCAATCACACTCTGACAGACGCTCCGCTCAGCACCAACTGCAATGTTTAATTTTAAATGAATGTAAAAATGAACTGGCAGTCTGGCACACGTGGGTGCTCAGTGTTTTCCGTGGGTGCTCGAGCTCCGGAAGCACCCACGTACCGGCGCCTATGATCAGGGGGAAGGTAAACGGGGTGAATACAGCTTGTAACGGGGACTTGCTCCCGTTATTTTTGGTTTTGGAGAGGCACAATGTTAGTTTTTCCAAAAGACTGAGAATGTATTTATTTACTTTGGAGTAACTGTAATTATGCTATTAATAATGACTGCATAATGAGCTACGGCAATGGAACATTATTTTATATTATACCTAGAGATTGGTAATATTTTGTACATGTAAGAGCTTATATAGCTTATATAAAAAATACAGCATAGTATCGTTATATTTTTTTGTGGCAATACTGTATCGATACACAGATGGCAAGTATCGATCTTTTATGACATATGTGTTGGTCAGTTTGTCTGCTTGACAATCACATTTTACAGCAATAAAATTGAAGTGAGATGAACAAACAGAGAAATGTATCTTTTTAGATAAAAACAGAGGTTGACAAAACTGTCCTTTCGGGACATCATTTGAAATTGGGAAAAATCTGAAGTTGGGAAAAAAGGTAATACATTGCAATACATCGCAGAATATTGCAATATGTTTAAAATCGCAATAATATCGTATCTTAAGTATCGGGATGATATTGTATTGTGAGGCCTCTGGTGATTCCCAACCACCATATGTGTTATGTTTAGTTGGGTGTTAGTTAGATGATTTGGAAGATGTTATGTGCACTTCTGTATTTGTCTTCATTGTCTTCATTGGTGTACATTACATTACATGTCATTTAGCTGACGCTTTTATCCAAAGCGACTTACAATTGCTATTTATGTCAGAGGTCGCACGCCTCTGGAGCAACCAGGGGTTAAGTGTCTTGCTCAGGGACACATTGGTTGATGTATGGCAGTGGGAATCGAACCCAGGTCTCCCACACCAAAGGCCACCCATGTGGTTTTACAGCTTTGATGTTAATATTTTGGTAAAAATTAAGACCCCAGGAAGAATAGCTGCTGCTTAATGGAGTAGCTAATGGGGACCTAAATAATAAACAATAATAAATAATAAACGATTGGCTCTGATCCGTCACTGTGATAGTGATGGGGACATCCCTAGTTTTAACCCTAACCATGGGTGCGGTCTTCAACACAGAGCACTTACTTCTCCTTTGCTTTCTTCTTCTCCTCCAGGTGGCGATGAGCCTCTAGGCGGGATTCAGGAGTGAACGAACACGGAGTTTCCCAGAATTCCTTCTCTCGCCGCGCGTCGTCCAAGTCGGGGTTCACCGCGTTCTCCTCGGCGTCCCGGCTCTCCTTATTCTCCTCCAACGCTGGACTACACACACAGAAAGACAGCCAACCCTTCAAACATTAGACATTATGATGAAGGTTTAGGGATTAATCTTTCTTCAGGTCTGTTCTTCAGTCCAGTTAACAGGCTCACAGGCACACACACACACACACACACACACACACACACACACACACACACACACACACACACACACACACACACACACACACATCTTCAAACAGACGATTTAGGGTTTTATTTCTTTTATTTTCAGGCTCACACACAGACACACACACACACAGACCCGACACAGGCCGACAGATAAACACACACACACACAGACAGACAGACAGACAGACAGACAGACAGACAGACAGACACACACACAAACAAACAGACAGACACACACACAGACAGACACACACACACACACAACACATACACACACAGAGACACACAACGCATACACAGACACCCACACAGAGACACACACACACACACTTTCTTAAAAGTGGAATTTCTAATCTAATTCTGTTCTGCAGAGCTCGATCCTTCATGAGGAAGTTTAATGAAAGAAGCAGTAGACAAACGTTATCTCCTCCAGGTCTGTTCTTCAGTCCAGTTTACAGGCTCGGTTTGTTTACTTATTTATTATACACACACACAGACACACACACACACACACACACACAGGCTCTGTTCTTCAGTCCAGTTTACAGGCTTGGTTTGTTTACTTATTTATTATACACACACACAGACACACACACACACACACAGGCTCTGTTCTTCAGTCCAGTTTACAGGCTCGGTTTGTTTACTTATTTATCACACACACACACACACACACACACACACACACACACACACACACACACAAACATACACACAGGCTCTGTTCTTCAGTCCAGTTTACATCCTACATTTCCCAGAATGCAACACACTAGCTTCTTTCTTACCTTCAGTGAGTTTCTTTTGTTTGACTTTGAACGTCAACAAGAAGTGACGTCACCCAACATCGCTAAGTGCACCTTTAAGACAATAGTTTTTTGATTTTGAAAGAAAATAATAATTTGCTGCCCTCCCCTGCTCCCCTGCAGTAACTCGGAGGACCCCCCTAAGGGTCCCAGACCACCGGTTGAAGACCTCTGCTGTAGACCTGTGACTGTAAACGTCTTTCAGACTCCAGGCTGCTGATGTTTTTGTACTCACGCTGTGTTGTTGATGTCGGTGTACCAGCGGCCATCAAAGCCCGGTTTCCTGTCCTTGTTTCCTTTCTCCTCTCCTGCTTCCTTCCTCTGCGCCTCCTCTCTCTCCCTGGCTCTCCTCGTCAGGTATTCCTTCTCCTGCTCCCAGACTCGTCTCTTGGCCTCCTCCAGCCCCTGAGAGGCCGCGATCCTCTCCGAGCGGCTAATCTCCGTCCCGTCCAGCCGCTGAGGACAGAGAATTAAAAACTCTTAAAAACTCAGAATCTGGATCAGAAAAAGGATTCATTGCCGAGTACAGTAACACAGTGGTTGGTGCATTATACATAAACATGAACATTAGGGGTGGGAACAATATCGAAAATCGTGTGTAATTGTGATTATTTTTTTTTTTTGTGAGGACTTTTTAAATCAATTCTTTTTCCGAGAATCCATTATTTTTTATTTATTTATTTATTGAACCACCTGATTCACTTCAATATTTACAGATCCCCAGATCTTCAAGCACCGTACAAGACAATAGAACAAACACTGGAAACGGAAAAACTCACTCCAACAGTCAGAAATCAAATTGTATCCAGAGCGTATAGTTAGAAGAATAATTAAACTTTCTAATAAGTGCACACTGTAGATGGATATGCATTCACGCGCGCGCGCACACACACACACACACACACACATAAACACACAGCGGAGCTGCCCTTTTTTTTGTGTGCGTTTTGTTGCTGTATTATTTTCTGTCTGTGTTTTTTACTATTTGTATTTTAAATTCTTTTTCTTCCCTAATAATAATAATAATAATAATAATAATAATAATGTATACTTTATTAAAAAATATTATACAGTATGGGCCAAAAGTATGGACAACTTCTCATTCAATGCGTTTCCTTTTTATTTTCATGAGTATTTACATTGTAGATTCCGAAGGCACCAAAACTATGAATGAACACATATGGAATTATGTACTTAACAAAAAAGTGTGAAATAACTGAAAACATGTCTTATATTTTAGATTCTTCAAAGTAGCCACCCTTTGCTTTTTTATTAATAAGGGAAAAAATAAGCCCACCTGTGAAGTGAAAACCATTTCAGGTGACTACCTCATGAAGCTCATTGAGAGAACACCAAGAGTTTGCAGAGTTATCAAAAAAAAGCAAAGGGTAAGCGTAGCCAGACAGCTAGGCTACATAGCCAGGTTACCAGAGCATTTATGAGCTAACATTTTACCGATGGTTTGCTACTGTGCATTTTTACCGCCCTCTTGTCTTCTGACAGCCCGGGACATTTATAAAAAATGTTGTGGTCTTGCGTGTTGTTTTCGCGACCACGCCCCCGAGGCAAACTTTCGCTGGCCGAAATTCGCGAGGTGTTTCGCTGTGTGGAACCCTACCGTAACGGTGGGTGCGTCAGACGGAGATGAGAAGGGTATGTAGGGACTTATCTAGCTCTGGGCTATACAGGGAATAAGACAAAGTCCCAATAAGTTGGCGTGTTGCTTTAAACTCCAGATGTTGGTGCATAGACCAGGTGAGGCCTGTTGGAGCCATTCATGTTATTTTATGTTTGTTATGATAGGCTGCTTGTCACGGGTGTTTTGTGAATGGGGTAAGCATATGACGTTTCAGCTCCACCCATTTGGGCTGATCACCTATACAGGTGGTAGTGTGTGCGAATGGTTCTGATGAATGAGCTGGCGGGAGTAGAAGGGACACCGTGGTTGTGACAATTATATGTAACAGAAAGAACTACGAACATAATAAACGTTTAAGTTGCTGCCACACGTCCGAGACAATCTTTACTCCCGACATAGTGGCTCCGGGCAAAGTTGCGCCGTAGGCCGCAACATTAATGGTGCGTTCTTTTTGTCTTGTAATCGCGACTAGTAGCTCGAGTGTGACGGGCGGGGGTTGTTGCGTTCTTTTTGTCACACGATACTACGAGCCGGAGAAAAGATGGATTTTTAGTAACATTTAAGATTCTATTCACCCAGTTATTGACATATTACACACATATATTTCACAGTTTGATACATGAAAATAAGGTTTTGATTAACGTTAATGTTAGGCTACTGCTCTGCTTTCTGCTCAAGACTCGGCTTAAAGCCATTGTTTTCATATAGCAACCGAGGTTCTCTAGCCAATTTCAGCTGCACAAGCTCCAAAATAACTAATCAGGCGGTATTTAACTCCTAATAAAACTGTAGAGACATGCCTATAGGTAGCAGTATACAGCACTATGTTTAACTCCTAATAAAACTGTAGAGACATGCCTATAGGTAGCAGTATACAGCACTATGTTTAACTCCTAATAAGACTGTAGAGACATGTCTATAGGTAGCAGTATACAGCACTATGTTTAACTCCTAATAAGACTGTAGAGACATGTCTATAGGTAGCAGTATACAGCACTATGTTTAACTCCTAATAAGACTATAGAGACATGTCTATAGGTAGCAGTATACAGCACTATGTTTAACTCCTAATAAGACTGTAGAGACATGTCTATATGTAGCAGTATACAGCACTATGTTTAACTCCTAATAAGACTGTAGAGACATGTCTATAGGTAGCAGTATACAGCACTATGTTTAACTCCTAATAAGACTGTAGAGACATGCCTATAGGTAGCAGTATACAGCACTATGTTTAACTCCTAATAAGACTGTAGAGACATGTCTATAGGTAGCAGTATACAGCACTATGTTTAACTCCTAATAAGACTGTAGAGACATGTCTATAGGTAGCAGTATACAGCACTATGTTTAACTCCTAATAAGACTGTAGAGACATGTCTATATGTAGCAGTATACAGCGCTATGTGTACGACTTCTTCATTTGGTTACAACAAAGACAAAAGTGCTTAAAATTGTAGAAAACCACAATGTTTACTACGTGTGATGCACGACGCAGCCATCTTTGAATGTGAACTCGGAGTCCTCTGAGTTCAGACGACTTGACGAGTCGTATATATACGACCTCAGGGGCGTTCTTTTTGCAACTTACGGTTCGTAACTCCGGAAAACAACTCGTAGATCGACTACGGTGGACAAAAAGAACGCACCATATGTCAAAAAACTCCCATGGATTAAACTCTTGATGTCGGAACCTTTCACGGACGTAGGATTTTCGGCTTTGAAACAGCAATATAAGGACAAAGCATCGGAAGGATGGACCCATGGACGGATGGACCGTGAGTAAATGTTTATTCCCTGACGAGCTTCGAAATTACGGACTTCCTCATTCAAAACAACACAAGCAGACATTTCGGAGGATGTTATTATGAACATTGTTTACGTCTAGTGTTGGAAATAGATCGCGGAAATAACCGCAAATAAAGACTGAGACGGAGATGTGTGCGTAAGCTGAACAATACATCTCTGATGTTGGTGCATAGACTGACCAGGTGAGGCCCTTTCCCTGAGACTGGAGGGGAACGCAGAGGGAGGGGGGGGAGTTACCTTGAGCTGGGGCAGAGAGGCGACCACGTACTGCCTGTAGCCCTGGAACTCGGTGCAGGGGTTCCCCACCAGAAACAGCTCTCGGAGGTGCACGTTGTGTCTCAGAGACTCCACGCTGCTCAGACGGCCCACGAAATTCACGGTCAGATCCAGTTTCTGGAGGCTCTCGCAGCCTGAAAAGACCGGAAGCAAACGCACAAAACACCTTCTTTAAAAAGGTGCTGTAAGTGATGCAACACATTTTTTAGGCTACAACATTTTTTTGTCACATACAGCAAACATCTCCTCACTATCTGCTAGCTGCCTGTCAGGCTAGCAGATAGTGAGGAGATGTTTTTTACAGTGTGTTCAGGGGACAGGCAGCTAGCGGATAGTGAGGAGATGTTTTTTACAGTGTGTTCAGGGGACAGGCAGCTAGCAGATAGTGAGGAGATGTTTTTTGCAGTGTGTTCAGGGGACAGACAGCTAGCAGATAGTGAGGAGATGTTTTTTACAGTGTGTTCAGGGGACAGACAGCTAGCAGATAGTGAGGAGATGTTTTTTACAGTGTGTTCAGGGGACAGGCAGCTAGCAGATAGTGAGGAGATGTTTTTTACAGTGTGTTCAGGGGACAGGCAGCTAGCAGATAGTGAGGAGATGTTTTTTGCAGTGTGTTCAGGGGACAGGCAGCTAGCAGATAGTGAGGAGATGTTTTTTACAGTGTGTTCAGGGGACAGGCAGCTGGCAGATAGTGAGGAGATGTTTTTTTACAGTGTGTTCAGGGGACAGGCAGATAGTGAGGAGATGTTTTTTACAGTGTGTTCAGGGGACAGGCAGCTAGCGGATAGTGAGGAGGTGTTTTTTTACAGTGTGTTCAGGGGACAG
The DNA here is from genome assembly GCF_004354835.1 of Perca flavescens. Lineage (NCBI taxonomy): Eukaryota > Metazoa > Chordata > Actinopteri > Perciformes > Percidae > Perca > Perca flavescens. Next base: position 32,576,496 of record NC_041342.1, read on the forward strand.
GCAGATAGTGAGGAGATGTTTTTTACAGTGTGTTCAGGGGACAGGCAGATAGTGAGGAGATGTTTTTTACAGTGTGTTCAGGGGACAGGCAGATAGTGAGGAGATGTTTTTTACAGTGTGTTCAGGGGACAGGCAGTTAGCGGATAGTGAGGAGATGTTTTTTACAGTGTGTTCAGGGGACAGGCAGCTAGCAGATAGTGAGGAGATGTTTTTTACAGTGTGTTCAGGGGACAGGCAGCTAGCAGATAGTGAGGAGATGTTTTTTACAGTGTGTTCAGGGGACAGGCAGCTAGCAGATAGTGAGGAGATGTTTGCTGTATGTGACGAAAAATGTTGTAGCCTAAAAAAAACGCGTCACATCACTTAGAGCACCTTTAATATACAAAACTGGGACGCTCTATTGATTGAAACGTTATGTTATTAAAACTATTTTCAAAAATGGATTTGTCAAGTAAAAATAGAAAATAATTTGATGGTTAATGCTTCACCAAAAAAAAACACCGAAACGCGACTGTTTGTGTTGTGCATACTGACCTTCAAGGTTTTCAATGACTTCAATGTTGTTCAAGGCCAGATTCAAGTACTCCAGCTTCTTCAGGCGACCCACATTCTCTGGAGGAATGGATAGGATTTTAAGTAGAGGTGCACCGACAGACCGGCCAGTGACCGGAACTGGCCGGTTTTCACGAGCTGCAGGTCAGTCTGACATATGGCGATGTCATGCCGGTTAATGCTACAATTAACTGACAACATAAGTTATACGAGTTACAGTTCTCAATGACGCACGCACACATGTAGGGAACCTCGTGAACAGTGATGCCACGTAACGCGTTACTAGTAACTCGTTACTCTAATCTGAGCACTTTTTACAGTAACGAGTAATCTAACGCGTTACTATTTCCAAACTAGTAATCAGATTAAAGTTACTTATCCAAGTCCCTGTGCGTTACTATTTGTCATTTTCCTTAGTAAAAATATATATATATATATATATATATATATATATATATATATATATATATAGTGGAGTGAAGCCACGTATGCGACAAGTCACGTTTTCAGCATGAGGACAGTTCACGAGTACCACGCAGCGACACAAACGTAAACAACAATGGAGGGAGGAGAGAGATGGAAATCCAGTCACTATTTAGAGTTTGTGTCGGCTAAAGACGGCAACATTAAGGTTGGTTGTACACTCTGTGCTGGTGGCGACAAAGTGATATCTATCTAAAAACACTACGTCACATTTGAAGAACCATTTGGAGTCGCAGCGCTGCAGTCAAACTTACGAAGCAGAGAGGAGGAGGCCCCCCCACCACCCAAACAACTAAAGCTGGACTTTGGTGATAAACCAGTAAGTGGGGGAGAGTTGAAGAAGTTGTTGGGTCAGTATGTTGTAGAGGAAATGCTGCTTAAACACGGTAGACTGGCTCTCTTTTGTGCCATAATAAACCAGATCCTACTACTGGCAACGCTGAGCTGCCTCACAGTAAACCGGTTGTCATGTTTATGTTGAGGCTGGGGGGTGTTGTCGGCAGCTGCTGCATGTAACTAATAAAGTAACTTGTAATCTAACTTTGTTACTTTTAAAATCAAGTAATCTGTAAAGTAACTAACTGTGGCAACGCTGTTCGTGAATTAACCTGAAACTTGT